>NC_046167.1:56039270-56241770 GCF_011064425.1 Rattus rattus | reverse complement strand
CCTCGTTCGGGAAACCATTCACTGTTTGATCCCCAAGGGAGACAGAACACTGTGAAGGGTTTACCCAGCATGCAAATGTACACTTAGAAGTAGAGAAACTCCCCCACTACCTAGGCCTACTCTGCCAGTCTTTCTGATTCTAGAACTTGGCTTCCTCACTTCCTGGGCTGTGGAACTCGCAAGTATCTGTCTCAACATGGCTGAACTACATCCTTGCCAACTCTGCTCTTGGAGTCTCCTTCCCCCTCCTAGGCTGTGTTGCTGAAGCTCCACTCCATCTGGAAGTCTGACAAGCATTTTCTAAGCTGGGTGAGTTTGGGACTCGGTTCAATTTTAACACCCATCTCATCAACCCCTGTCTGCTGTTGTCATCCCCCAAAAGTTGGGGTGGAAGTCGCAGGGGGATAGAGCTGGTGTCTTCACCCACAGCCATGTGCTTTGAGAAGACATTTAGCACCAAACCAAGATGGTGTCATAACTGGAGTGGGGGTGTGTGTACCAGAAAAGCAATGAGGTTTTTTATAGTTTTGAAGAGGGCAGCTGAAGTGGAGGTTTCTGCTTTCTCGTGCTTCTGTAACGGCCCATGACATCCTGTAATGGTCCATGACATCACTTTGGCTGACCATATTCAGTAAATTAGTTCTTCCTATGCCAGTCGAAAGGGTACCATTTTGTTTTTATTCTAAAGTGTTATTAAAATGTGTGTTCAAGTCTACTCATTTCTTCTCTCCCTTATGTAAAAAAGGATGGATTATAGTCCCCTTTCCAAAGTTAGAAAATTTGAAGTGAGAGCAAGAATTGATCTTTACTAAAAATGCACCATGTGAATTCATGCTGAGCAGATCTTTGATAGGACAAACCCTGGAGTAGATACACCAGACACCTAGGTTTTTCTTGATGGGTTACCCCAGGGAATCAACCTAGAGGACATAAGGCAAATATGGTGTAAGACAATGCTGTCAAAAACACTGTGAACATCTGTTATGCCCCTAATGCGTGTGTAGTAAGGGAACATTAAAATAATACCTTTGCTCTACACAAATATGATTGCTTATTAAAAATATGGCAATTTTGACATATTGATCCAGGGATTTTAATAGTAACATGAGGAATCTTGTCCAGATGGGAGACACAGGAGTCTTTATATGAATTATGACATATTTTAAAGATAATGTTAAAGATTTCAATGCCCATGGCCAGCTGTTTCCTCATTCTAATTGCATGAAAATTGTAGTGGGTCATGGTCTTGAGGGAGTTGTTCAACATTGTCTCTTTTGTACCTTTGATTTCTTGAAAGGCTTTTGTAGGAAAATCAGTTTTAAAATATTTATATCTCATTATTTGGGCAATAAATTAAAAAATATAAACATTCCCAAGGGGAATAACAAATTGAATTGTAACATTTTTTTTCTAGGGCAAATTTTATTAAGCAATTATTATAGTAGAACTCACTAACTTCTAAAACCAAACAGTATGGAAGGAAAAACAACCAGTTCTTTTCCCTCCCCCAAACACTGAACTTTCTAGATCTGTGTTCAATGGTAACCAGTATTTTAACTGAATATTAGAATATTCTTTGTAACACTCTGATAAGAGATTCCAAAGGGAATGGAGAATATGTAAAAATAAGATGCTAAAAATGTCTATGACCCAGGACTAAAAGACGACTCAGCAGTTAAGGGCACTTACTGCTCTTTCAGAGGAATGAGAAGATCTTGTTCGGTTTCTAACACCAACATGGCCGCTCACAACTATTCATAACTCCAGTCCCAGGGGAATCTGATTCCTTCTTTTGAACTTCATAATTCAGACATAAAAATTTTAAAACCTCTAAGACTCCTGTGCACACTCCATTTACAAATGATTAGTGTTGTTGCTTGTTTATTCCTTTATTAGTTTGAAGTTACTGGAAGCTTAGGGAGCTGGTGAGGTGGCTCAGCAGGTGCTTTGCCTGCTCCATGACCAGGGCCTCCACATCAGGCGAAGAGAACCAATTTCCCCAACATGTCCTCTGCACAAAGAAAAGAAGAACAAAAGGAAGGAAGGGAGAAGAGGAAGGGACTGAGAAAGAAGGAGGGAGGGAGGGAGGGAGGGAGGGAGGGAGGAAGAGAATAAAGAAAGCAGGAAGGGAGGCAGGCAGGAACTTATGGAAATTTTTGGAGAAGGCTACTGAAGAATGTTAGTCTCCCACTCTGAAATAATGTCAATCTCCTTTTCCTTAAATTCATGTAGATTTTTTTGAGGAATTCTTAAGATATCTCTAAAATTTGGAGATATTTTTGCTGCTTATTAAAATATAAGAAAGAACAGAGAAGAAAGAAGAGAAAATCGAGAAAGGAAAGGGAGGGGGGATGAAAGGAGAAAGGGAGGAAGAGAATAGAGAGAAAACAAAGGAAATGAGGGAGGAAGGAGGACTTACGGAGATTTTTTTTGTTACATCCCCCTCCCCTCCCTTCCTTATGGGTGTTCCCTCCCCACCTTCCCCCATTGCTGCCCTCCCCCAACAGTCTAGTTCACTGGGGTTCAGTCTTAGCCGGACCCAGGGCTTCCCTTCCACTGGTGCTCTTACTAGGATATTCATTGCTACCTATGAGGTCAGAGTCCAGGGTCAGTCCATGTATAATCTTTTTAGGTAGTGGCTTAGTCCCTGGAAGCTCTGGTTGCTTGGCATTGTTGTACATATGGGGTCTCGAGCCCCTTCAAGCTCTTCCAGTTCTTTCTCTGATTCCTTCAACGGGGGTCCTATTCTCAGTTCAGTGGTTTGCTGCTGGCATTCGCCTCTGTATTTGCTGTATTCTGGCTGTGTCTCTCAGGAGCGATCTACACTTCTGCACTTCTTTGCTTCATCCATCTTGTCTAATTGGGTGGCTGTATATATATGGGCCACATGTGGGGCAGGCTCTGAATGGGTGTTCCTTCAGTCTCTGTTTGAATCTTTGCCTCTCTCTTCCCTGCCAAGGGTATTCTTGTTCCCCTTTTAAAGAAGGAGTGAAGCATTCACCTTTTGATCATCCGTCTTGAGTTTCATTTGTTCTAGGCATCTAGGGTAATTCAAGCATTTGGGCTAATAGCCACTTATCAATGAGTGCATACCATGTATGTCTTTCTGTGATTGGGTTAGCTCACTCAGGATGATATTTTCCAGTTCCAACCATTTGCCTCAATTTCATAAAAGTCGTTGTTTTTGATAGCTGAGTAATATTCCATTGTGTAGATGTACCACATTTTCTGTATCCATTCCTCTGTTGAAGGGCATCTGGGTTCTTTCCAGCTTCTGGCTATTATAAATAAGGCTGCTATGAACATAGTGGAGCATGTGTCTTTTTTATATGTTGGGGCATCTTTTGGGTATATGCCCAGGAGAGGTATAGCTAGATCCTCAGGCAGTTTAATGTCCAATTTTCTGAGAAACCTCCAGACTGATTTCCAGAATGGTTGTACCAGTCTGCAATCCCACCAACAATGGAGGAGTGTTCCCTTTCTCCACATCCTCGCCAGCATTTGCTGTCACCTGAGTTTTTGATCTTAGCCATTCTCACTGGTGTGAGGTGAAATCTCAGGGTTGTTTTGATTTGCATTTCCTGATGACTAAAGATGTTGAACATTTCTTTTAGGTGTTTCTCAGCCATTCGGCATTCCTCAGCTGTGAATTCTTTGTTTAGCTCTGAACCCCATTTTTTAATAGGTTATTTGTCTCCCTGCGGTCTAACTTTTGAGTTCTTTGTATATTTTGGATATAAGCCCTTTATCTGTTGTAGGATTGGTAAAGATCTTTTCCCAATCTGTTGGTTGCCTTACGGAGATTTTTAGAGAAGGTTATTATTGGAGAATGTTAATTTCTCCCTCTAAAACACTGTGTATTTCCTTTACCTTAAATTTATATGTGTAGTTTTGAGAAATTCTTAAGATATCCCTAAAATTTGGGAAAGAGCTGGGCCAATGTTTGTGTCTACAATTTTTGTTAGAATCGAAACATTCCTTCTTAAATGGAAGGGGCGGCCCATAAGATTCAGAAAACTTACAAGGTTCAGGAAGCTCAGGAAGATAAAAGATGCAGAAATAACTCCTTTCCCAAGTTAGTGGGAAAGGAGAGTCTCTTCTGCGGATCTGCCTACAAGCTGTGCCTCTGGGATGTAGCTTTCATGACTCATCACTCATGCCAGGGTGGGTTTTTCAGTGATACCTGTTGGGGTCCAGGAGTTGGCCCACAAACCACACAAACATTAACCTCAGTCAGGCAGGGATGTTTTATTGAATGTACCCCCTAAGACTGATTGATATGGCCCTGGCCATAGCTCAGAATTTGGGGACTGAGGCTACAACCCCAACTATTTTTCTATGTCAGCTAATAAAGGCTAAAACCTCAAAAAACACATAAACTCATGTGCAGGTGCTGGAAGTGCTGCCCAGTGGTCGAGCATGACTCAAGCCATTTTAGACATAACAGTTCATATTGATCTTCAATTTGATGGGTCCTGCTTGAAGCTTATAGTTGTAGGATTTCTTAAGATTACCAAGCCTCATAACATTCAGAACATAAGAGGGTATGTGGTCAGCATGACCAAACTCTGAGTCAAGTTATTTTTTTTCTTTAATGACTGGCAAGCATATTACAGCAATGATGTGAAATAGCTGGTAGACATGGAACAAAATGGCTACCGCTATGCTAGGGGTGCAGGCTTCAACAATGCCACTGCCTTTGAGTCATTTAAGGGCCTGTCAGTAACCACACTAAACTCAATGGTTAGCCATCGAATTTGCCACTCACATTGAACTGTTTCTTTGGCCTGTTGCCAGTATTCTATCTGTGGTGAAGTGGTGTGTGTCCATGTCTCCCAAGACAGTTCACACAACACAGAGTGACCTGAAAAATCTGAAAGGTGGCGAGCTCAGTAGTTCTGTACAGAGAGGAGACTGCTGCCGGTCAAAATGGTCTGAATCCTTTCAGAGACCGAGGAGACTTAAGGTGCTCTATATGGGACAGGTATGGGAAAACAACAGGGCCAACTTCAGTCCAGGTCAAGTCCAGCCTACAAAAAGGGACAGAGGTAAAGGGTTAGGCTTAAAGGGGAAAGGAGGATCCTGTAAGGTATAAGGCAATAGATATATGTTATACAGTTAATAGAAGTGTGAAAAAGATTCTCTAATGAACCCCCACATACACACACATGAGAGAGAGAGAGAGAGAGAGAGAGAGAGAGAGAGAGAGAGAGAGAGACGGAGACAGAGACAGAGACAGAGAGAGACAGAGACAGAGACAGAGACAGAGACACAGAAAGGGAAGGAAGGAGGGAGACAGAGAGAGAAACAGAAAGAGACATGGAGACAGATGATGGGAGAGACAGCGGAAGACACAGAGAGAGACAGAGACACACAGAAAGAAGTTAATAAAGAACATCTTACTCCTTTCTTTGGTTCCTTCCCAGATTCTTACCTGGTAGGATAAAAAGGTAAGGGAGCAGACAGCTCCCCCTTCCTATAGCTGACTTCTCACTCCCCACAGACCAGAGTTGAAGAAAAGGAGGAAAGTCTAGAATTTCAATCGCATTTGCAATTGATCATTAGATCAACGGCATTCTACAGCATCTCTAAATTATGACTCTTTTCTATGCCTTAAGCTGACTGTGAAAATTTTATCATGTAAAAGTAACTAGAAGGGTAATGTGCTCTGCTGAAATTTATATCAGGGGTCAAAAACGGTGTCACATAATCCCATTAAATGAATATTAAAGCACAGAGTACAGTTCAAGTGCCATGCTTGTTTAAACTGGAGTTCTAGAAAAGCATCAAGAGATCACTAAAAGGTGTGTGTGTGTGTGTGTGTGTGTGTGTGTGTGTGTGTGAGAGAGAGAGAGAGAGAGAGAGAGAGAGAGAGAGAGAGAGAGAGAGGTGCTGGGGCACCTGCATGGAGAAGACGGGGAGGAGGAAGAGGGAAGAGGGAAGGATTGCATGTAGGGTGACCTGGAGGTGGGCAGTGAGAGAGATTAAAGCGAATAAGTAAAAAAGAAAATTAAATTAGATGAAAAAAGAAGCCATACTTCTCAGGTCTTCAAGGATGAAGGATTGAGGGAATCTCTTCTAAGAGCAGTGACCTTGACTGACCTGTCCAAGAGTAGTGACATAGCATCTATTCAATGTTTAATAAAGCTCAGAATAGCTTATTATCATATATCCAAACACTTACTGGTTCAGATAGCTTATTATTCACAATAATTGGCACCGGACAAAACTTAAAACCACAGTGGTTTAATCAATGTGATTGTTGTCACCCGATCTTAACATCTTATTCTGTCTGTCTGTCTGTCATGTCATCTCTTCATGCATCCAAAACACGTGGCCTATACCACGTGAGACCCAGGTCCCATGGCCTTAATCTTAACTGAAGAGAGGGTAGGAAATTCAAGAGTGCTTGGATCCTTGGTGGCTACTCAGCACTCCCGCTACAGTGATTTGCTCTATGCTCATCAGCATTTAACACCTACTGCATAAGTCGGCTTCTTTTGTTAAGGAAAATCGTAAACCCTGGAATCAGACATATCTGGCCATGATTCACTATGACTTGTAAAATGCTTATAAGTATCAAGTTTCTGAGGTTTGGATTATTGTGAGATTTACTTGTTAATATTCATATGCATTCACACATATTCACTGCACAAATGTAAACTCCTGTTATATATTCACAAATCAACTTAGACTTGGCTAATTGGGATCCATACTTTCCATAATAAAAAAATTAAGTATGTTATTTTTGGGAATGCTTCTTTCTATTGACATATGTTCACTCGTATCAAATCCAATCTCAAAAGAACTAACCCACTCCAGCAATGATGCCATTAATCCATTCATAAGGTTAGGGCCCTCGTGACTGAATCACCTTTCATTCAGGACCACCTCTGGGTTACATCAGAGACTGTTTTCTAGTGTCTGATCATTGGGCAACAGGTTCACATTCTAGTACCCCTTGCTCTCCTTTTCCTAAGGCTATGTTCTCATGGATGATTCAAGATCTTATAAGATCTGCAACATCCTATAAGATCTTCTCATTGTACACTATGAGTGTACTGCATGTTCATAACTAATTTCTTTCATCTAGCGCTGTTGCCTTCAAAGACTATCCACAACATAGCACGTCATGTATCAGTGCTTTTCTCTTCTTATTGAAGATAGCATTCATTTATTTGACTGTCCTGTATGTTGCTTATCTATCAGTCGATGGGCATTTGCATTATGCTTGATTTTTGGTTATTGTGAATGAAACTACAAGAACAAGCATGTGCGTTTATGAGAACATGTGCTTTCATTTATCTTGATTACCGTATTAGCTTCCCACTGCTGAAACAGCGTGCTGGAAGGTAATCAGTTACTTAAAGCAATGTGGCTGTTGTTTATCTAGAGTTGAGGGCAATAATGACCAATTTATGGGGGAAAGCGATCGTTCCTGTTTGTTTCTCATTTTATTTTCTGCCACTGTTATCCTCTCTTCTTCTGCAGTGTGATCTCTTGAGTCTCCTCTTTCTCTTTTATAAGGACTCCTGTGACCCAAGCAGATAATCCAGGCTCATCTCTCCAACTTGATCACAGGAGCAAAATTCAGCTTGCTATCTGAGGCAACCTGGCCACAGTCTCCATAGGCTGTGTGGTAGCCACCTCTGAGGGGGCTACTGCTCTATTTCCCACAGGTGACCAGAAGTAGAGCTGCTGGATGTGGCAACTATGGTTAACATCTTGAAGACCAGCTGAAGTGTCTCTGAAAATGACTGTACCATTGTGCTTCCCCAATGGAAGAATGCAGGTTCTAGAATAATTTCTCCATATCACTGACAAAATGCTATTTGCCTTTTGAATGAAGATGTTCCAGCAACTGGGGAGTGGTATCCCTGGCTATTATTCACATTTTTTTTATGTTAGAGGAATTTTCATGTGTTTATTAACTATTCTTATTTATTTCCATTGAAAGCATCAGTCAGATCTTTAGTTTATTTTAATTATTCACCCTTCTGTTTTTGAATTGTGGGATGGAGTCCTCATCAGATTTCTTGTTAGGGTTTGATGTGAACACTCTCCCCTACAGGCTCCTGTATTTCAACACCTAATCCTCAGCTCATGGTGCTGTTCAGGTAGGTGGGACCCAGAACCTTTGTAGTAGGTGGGTCACTGAGGCTGGCCTTTGAAAGTTGTAGACCATCTGAGCCTTTTGCTTCCTGGCTGCCACTGAGATGTGACCAGCCATGGCAGCCTCCTCCTGTGAGGTCTCAAGCCAGGCTAGCTGTCATATTTGCCATCATGATGGACTAGATCCTTTAAACAGTGAGCAGAAATAAACCTTTGTCAGAGGGAAGAGAAAAATGTCTGACGTGTGCCTGACCTGGGAGCAGTTTCTGATTCTTTCGCCTGCTTGATACATCATTCAAAATAAGTTTTTAAATTGTACTGAGGTCCAATTTATATATTTTAATTACCAATCTTGGTTTTGATGTTATATCCATTGCTTACCTAAAGTCCCGCAGATTTATTTCTAGATAGTTTTCAAGAGTTTTATGGTCCTCGGGCTTACATTCAAGTTTGTTACGTGTGTATGCATGCATGACGTGATAAAGGGGTACAATTTTAGAGTCTGCCCAGTTGCTATGCGGTTATCTAAGCACTATTTACAGGGGAAAAAAATCAAACCAAATAAACTATTCTTCTCCTATTAAGTTATCCTGACATTCTTGTCAGAAATCAATTGGCCGTAAATGTAAAGGTTTATTTTTGGCTCCTCAGTTCTATTCCACTCACTTAAATGTGCATCCTTATGCTGGTTGTGTTATGGCATTGTAATAAGATGTGAGATTGTCAAATGTGAACCCTCCAACCTTTCCCAGCCTATGTTGGCTGCTATTTTGCAGTCCTATACTCGGATAATTTAAAGGGGAAGCTTGATAATTTTGGCTTCAAAGTAACGGGTTTTTGCAGCAGCTATGATGAGTCTGTAGATTAACTAAGGGGCTACAGATTTTTTTTTTAAGGCAATGGTCATCTGATCCACACATCTAGAGTGTCTTTTCATATTACATAGGTCTTCATTACTTTACCTCAAAAGTATTTTGTTTCCAGTATTTAAGTCTTACATAATTTCATTAAATTTATTCTCAAACACTTACTCTCAATATTATTATAATTGACATCATTTTCCATGTGTCACAGGTCTGTGTCCACAACTGTTTCCTGCAGGTACATAGAGGTGGAAGTGGGTTTTATATTGATCTTATGTCTGTAAACTCTGAACTTAGTTGTTCTTAAACTTTTTTCAATGACTTTCTTAAGGGTTTCTCTCTGAAATATGTTACCTCCACATAGAGACTTCATAATTATTATTTTCCAGTACAGACACCATTTATTTTTCTTGCTTAATTGCACTGATCAGAACAACCAGTTTTGAATAGAGATACCAGAACAGACATTTTGGTTCCTGATTTTATGGAGGAAACTTTCTGTGTCAAGATTATTATCCTTTGATTTCCCACAGATCCATTTATTGGGCTAAGAAACAATCTTGATGGTTCTCCATCATTTAGCAGCTACTTTTGATCACAAAACCTAATTCCATGCTTTTTCTGAATCTTTAAAATGTCATACAATGTTGTTCTTTTATGTTGTTTGTTTGCATTGTACATAAATTTTGTTTTTGACAGCATCATTTAGGTAATGCATTCTGATAACTTTCTACATTGCCTACTTTTATTTCTCCCCCTCCCCAGCAAGGTCTTCTTTTTCCTCAGACATCCATTTCCATGCTCATGACCATAGGGTCTAAACCATGGCTGTCTGTGTGATCATGGGTTTAGAACTATCTGAGTCTGGTAGGCTCCCCAGACAATATACAACTGGACACGACTGACATCATCCCCTGTCCAAGAAACCATTAGTTGATAGTAGTTCAGCTATCAGTGTTAGGGCTCTGGGAGCCACTTCCCTGGATGTCTTATTAGAAGAACAAAATTCCATTGTGTTTCTTCTGTACTGTAGTTTTCTTTATTCGTTTGGTGGTTGTTGAACATTCAGGCTGGTTCCATTTCCTAGCAGTTGTAAACAGAGTTGCAATGAATAAGACAGCAGGATATAAATTCCTTAGTGTATAGGTTCATGAATGGAACGGCTGGTTTTCCAGATTTTTTGGGGGAACCCACCAGACTGATTTCCAAATGGAAACCCTAGTTTCCATTCCCCACGGCAGTGTACAGACTGTTCCTCTTCACCCCATCGATGACAACATTGGCTGCCATTTGTACCTTTAGGATGCTGGCCATGCTGACTTTGGTAAAATAGAATCTTGATGTAGTTTTAATTCATATTTCCCTGATATCTAAGGATGTTGAACAATTTTTAAGTGTTTCCTAGTCATCTCTACTTCTTTCAAAAACTTTCTAGTGTTTTTCTCAATTATTCAGCGTCTTAGAAGTTTTTGTTGGAGAGGCCCTTCATTTCCTTGGCTCAGTTGATTGACAGATGGGTTCATCTTTTGTGGTTGCATGAGTGGAGTTCTTGCCCCAATTTCTTCTTCAGTATGTGTTTCATTGGCAAATAGGAAGGGTAGTCATTTGTGTAGGTTAATTTCGAATCTGATATTTTTCTTAGTTTATCCACCAAAGAGTTTTGTTGTTTTGTTTTGTTTTAGTGAAGTCTGTGGGGCTCTTTTGTATAGGATCATGACATCTGCAACAAGGAATACTTTAACTTCTTTTCTTCCTTATTTTTACATCTCTTTATTTCTTTCTCTTCTTTTATTGCTCTAGCTGAGACTCAAGCACAGTATTAAATAAGAGTAGACCGCCTTTTCTTGTCCTTTATCTTATTGGGAATGCTTTGCATTCTTGCCACTTTAAGATGTTGGCTTAGGTGTGTGATGTATAATAGTTATTCTCTGAAGTAGGACCCTTTTTTCCCTGTGTCTTTTATCGTGAATGCATGCTGGATCTTGTCAAAGGCCTTTTCTGCATCTAATGAGGTTGTCATGCAATTTCTATCTCTGTGTACGTGACAAATTATCTCTATTGATTTACATGTGTTGAACCACCCCTTCAATCTTGGAATAAAGCCAACTGCACTAGGATGAATATTTTGTTGGCATTGGTGAGCTTTTCGTCAAGGTAACACTGGCTTTGTAATAAAGGAGTTTATAAGCATTCCTTCCCTGTTTATTTTGTGGAATAATTTGAGTAACATGGTGAATGCTCTTATTTGAAAGTCTGGTAAAATTCTGTAGTGAATCCATTTGATCCTGGAGGTCTGGGATGACAGATATCTTATTATTGTTTCAAACTTGTATTTGATTATAGGTCTATTTAAATTATTTATTTTATTTTGGTTTGATTTTGTAGGTTACCCGAATCTAGAAATCCATCCTTTTCTTTTAAATTATATTAAATTTAGTGGTCATTTGGATAAAAAATAAACAGGAACATATTGGCATTAAATGATATGAACCACATGGATGTAACAGATGTCTGCAGAACATTCCACCCAAACATTAAAGAGTGCACATCCTTCTCAGCTTCCCATAGAACTTTCTCCAAAATCAACCGCATGAAAATACAGAATAAGTCTCAGCAAATATAAGAAAATTGAAAAAAAATTCTTATTTTTATATGACCATTGAAGAATATAGTTAGATACCAATTGCAATGGAAACTACAGAAAGTGCACAGAGGCTTGGCTGAGTATAGTACTCCGACTTGGCAGTTGTGACCTTTTAGGCTTGGAATGTATCTCTTTAAATCCTTCTGGCTTTAAAACTTTTAATCAAGTAATCCGTGGTTATTCTAATGGCGCTGACTTTATAGGAGATGTGGCCTTTTTCTCAGAGTTTCCAATATCCTTTCCTTATCTTTTGTTTCCAGTGCCTTAACTGTGATTTTTTGGGGGAATGTCCTTTCTGGTCCTGCATGTTGCTGCTCTGTAAGCCTCGTGTATCTGTATGAGCATCTCTTCTACCTGTATCTTGTATCTTCAGTATGAGCATTTCTTGTACATTTACAACCCTCTTGTATCTGTATGAACATCTCTTTTTTGAGATTTGGGCACTTTTCTTTTATGATTTTATTCAAAATATTTTCTCTTCCTTTGGTCTGGAATTCTTCTTCCTGTAACTTGTAGATTTGGCCTTCTGTAGTTGCTTCATTTATGTTCAAGAAGCCATTTTCTTTCTTTCTTTCTTTCTTTCTTTCTTTCTTTCTCTTTCTCTCTCTCTCTCTCTCTTTCTTTCTTTCTTTCTTTCTTTCTTACTTTTTACTGGATATATTATTTCTTTTATTTACATTTCAAATGCTATTCCCTTTCCCAGTTTCCTGTCCATAGGTCCCCTATCCCCTTCCCCTCCTCCATAAGGGTGTTCACCCCCCCATCTACCTCCCCCTTACCACCCCCCTCTGCCCCTGACATTCTTCTGCACTGGGGGTCCAACCTTGCTAGGACCAAGGAAGAAACCATTTTCTTTGAGTGAATGATGTAATTCTTCTTCCTTGACTTCAAGTCCTGTGTTGTGTCTTCTATGTGGCCCCTTTGATGGATAGGCTTTCCAATAAACCTTTTGTCTAATTAAACTAAATTTAAATTCTAGTTTTATTTCAGTCTGGATTTTCTTCAGTGTTTCTATCTTTTTAAATGAATTCTCCTTTCATATCCTGAATTCTTCTATGCTTTGTTATTTGTTTGCATTGTCTTTGCTTCAATAAATATTCCTGTCCTCTCTCCGTTCATTCAGATATTTGTGTCTTCTTAAAATTCCTTGCCTATTGGACCATGCTTATAAATAAGCAAACATTCTAAGTCTTGAATTTCATCTAAACCATTCTCCGTAGCAACCATTAGCATTTTGAGGTTCTGTGTTTTTTGAGGGGTGCATATTATCTTAGTTTTGCATTGCTTATGTTTTTCTGATGAAACCTGACATCTGGAGTTAGGTTCTAGATTGTATCTCTTGCTATGTGTTTCTAGCCTACCAGAGGACTACAAGTGGGTGGCACTCTGGGCTGCTTGGGGTTGGGGTGGGGACATGAATCAAGTGAGGGGACTGCATTACTAGCTCCTCACCAAATTGAACCAATTGTTGCTGGTCATTCAAAGAAGGCTCTTTGTGTGAGGAAATGGATGCTGGTAGTTAGGGTAGTTCCTGTGGCAGTTTGGCAAGAGAAGGCTCCTGGGCAGGGTAGTCAGTCATAAGTGGTCAGGGACAACTGACTACCTTTCCTGGTCTGAGTTGTGTTGGGCCCAGCCTGTAGTGGTTTGGCAGAGGGGAGAGGTTATAGGGAGTGTTGGGTGATGGACTAGCTTGTCCTGGCTCATACTGGTCTGGGCTGCATGCGGCTTTTCCGTTATATAGAACAGGTTTCTGAGTTAGAGGAGGTGGTCACAAACCTCTGGAGTGGATCTGTGTTCAGTGCTCAGTGTTTGTTTTTCATTCTACTAAGATACTTTATTATACTGTGTTTTAGGTACTAAACCAACTTTAACATTTTAGATAAAACTCCCATTGATTCTTACCTAACACGCATAATAACTGATATAAAATATTTGCTCATCTATTGAGTTTTTTCTTAAGATGAACCTTACTTTTCTCCATAGATTACGATATTTTATAGAAAGTTGAATAGTTTAGACAATGCAGTGTCTCAACTCTGGATATCAATCCTGTCCCCTGAGGACTGTCTTTACTGCTGTTGGTTTAATGGAAGTCTTTAGCTTACTCTAGAAAGTTTGTCGCTCTACAGTGAAAATTCATCAAACATTTGCTTAATTTGAACAGTGGTTGAACAGATGAAGATTGATCAGAAATGTCCTCACCTCTCTCAGACCACTAAATTTTACACTCTTTAGTGGGGGACTTAGTGCGAATCTGGGCAAGTACTTGATATTGAAGCCCCTCAGCTCTGCCTTAGCCTTCACTTCTTACTTCATGCTTTTACAGAACCTCAAGGCCAGCCAGAAATGGGAGACTGGGATCTTCTGTCTTCAAAGAATGTGCTTAACTCTGCCTATGTGTGTGGCCCTTTATGTCTTCAGGTACATGAAAAGCCAGCTACACTTCTTTTAAACTTCTAGCCAAGTACTGGTTTGGCCTAAATACTGACATAGTCTGATGTAGCTGTGAGGCTGAACAATTTTGGAAGGCAGCCTGTGGCAGAAGCTACGTAGTTGGAGATTTTCGGGAAACAGACCCTTCAAGTTGGGTCAAACTGTGCTGTCGATGTGGAGATAAGAATTTTGGGGAAGTTCTAAATGTTGTGTGGTCTAGTTTGCCATGATGATGGGCTCCAATGGACAAGCTATGAGAGCCCAAAGACCTTACCAAGGGTCAGCAGTTCAAAACTACCCTTCTTCAATTAAATGTGCTTAATTTCCAGACCTTTAAAAATCTGATTTTGATGGGTTTACCATTGTTTTTGTTGGTTTTATGGTAAAACAAATTACACATTGGTTTTCACTCTGCCAAGGTAGATCTCTCATCCCCCACATAGAAACTCACCCTCAATTACTAATGGCATCTTCTCACTAACTTGAAAAAGAACTCAAGGGTCCAGTTCAGTGGTGAAACACTTAGTATGCAGGAAACCCAAGGTTTATGTCAGGGACTACAGATTCCACAGATTTTAGTATATGAGGGGCTCCTGCATTCCCTCCCACACTCAAGTTCTAACTGACTTCATCAGCCAGAGCTTAGAAAGCAACACTTTAAAGAGGACAAGACAGGCGATGTTTGGCTTTGTTTGCACCCATTCTATTAGCACAGCTGAGATGTTTTCATTTTAGAGTGAGTGCTGTAGTCACGTCTTAAAACAGACAGGAGTTATCAAGATAAGACCACCTAGTGATCTGACATTTCTTAATTATGAATTTTGCCCTAAAGACCTGTTTTTGTTCAAAGTCTTTGGGCTGAACACATTCAGGAGTGAGGAATCCAACCCTAGTTGTCATTCTTAGAGGAGTTCAAGAGATACTAAGGCCCAGGGTATGTGGTCATCTCTTCTGGCTGCAATCACATCGTTCTTGAATCAGCTGAATTCAAGGACTCTATGACTCCTTTCAAACAAGGAGTACTTTATTGATGCATCCTACAGAGAGCTGAGTCACTGCAGACTAGGAGCTTCTGGGGAAGAATTTACAAGTTGTTCCCGCCAATCTGGCACAAGCCCAGACCTCAGAACAGAATTTAAGGTTTCTAATTTCTTTCTTTCATCATCTTTTTTTTCTTTCAGTTTTTGCCTAAGTGTTTTTCTTTCTTAAAAAAAAAAAAAGACTCAAAAGTTTCCACAGAGCTTCAATTGATATGCCTGAGATGGGCCAAGTCTTCTTGGCAGGGGGAGGCTCTGAGAATGTGTTCTTGAGGCATGTACCAGAAGGCAGGGCTCTCGTGGGGGTGGGGGGGGAAGGTGGCAGAAATACCATAGCTCTAGAAACCCAGTGGATGCAAAGATTAATGTCTGCCCGTATCAGTCTGGTGTTGTGGGTTCTCATCATGAATGCTGGCAGCTGTTTTTGGCTTACTTCCTTGATTCAGCCATTTGAATACATTAACACTCCCTTCCCCCAGCCACACCCCATGCCAAAGAAGAGATCTTTACACAAGGATACATATACCTTGTTCACAAAAATATACCATTGATAATTAAATATATGCTTAATAAAGGCGATTTTAATTGCTGTAATTTCATTGAGTTTTGTTCTACCTGAGTATTCCTCAGTTGTCAATGGTACTGACATATTAGTGTCAAGATTTTCTGCTCTCAGCCTCTCTGGCAAGGAGCTACTGACTTTTAGTGAAGTCCTTAGGAAAAAAGTCTCATTTTGAACATTCATGCCTAATATCAAGCAAGGAAACACCTGTGGCTTAGGGGGAAGCTCAGAATGAACAGCGCTATGAATTTTAAAATATGTTGATTTGTTATAACAAATATTTTGTTCACTTCAATTTGAATGTGGCTTTCATTAATCCTTTCATTAACAACAAGCCATCAGCTATGGTAGCCATAACTGGATGATGTGCATACGTGTGCACAGCAGAGCTCAACAGACTTAAAGCTGTCCTTTAGAAGACCTCTAACACCTATTATTTAAAAAAAATGAGAAAGAAGAGGAATGAAACTATAGACTAGAACAAACTATTCATAACATACACGTGTTAACTCAGTTTTCCAACATGGTGACAAAATGCTGGAGGTTAAGCAACTTCAAAGGCATGTGATGGTTAATCCTCACTGTCACCTTGACTGGATTTCAAATCACCATAGAAATACACCTCTGGGAATGGCTATGAGGATATTTCTAGAAAGGTTTAACTGAGAAGGAAAGTCTACCATGAATGTAGGTAACACCATCCTGTGGGCTGGTGTACCAGACTAGATAAAAAGGAGAAAATGGACTGAGGTACCAGTTTGTTGTAATGTGGCAGCTCCAAGCCCCACGTACCTGCTTGAAACTTGCCACAGTTGTGTCCTGACTCTGACACCATGTAATCATGCTTCTGCCCTCGTGATGGGTCATCTCTGAAAACTGTGAGCCGAAATAAATCCTTCACTTCCTGTGTCCGGTCTCATTTTCATACAGCGAGCAAAAGCAGCCAATACAGAAACTTGGTACCGAGAAGTGGGGCTGACCATGTGGTCTACTGGTCTCCTGAACTGGCTTTCGGGGGAAATGTAGAAAACCTAAAGAGATAAAGGAGCTCTAGAATGCTGCCAACGAAGTGTAATGGGCTGATGGGATCTTAGAAGACCAGATGCTAAGAAAATCATGGATGATGGAGGTCCAGTTCATAACATTTCAGAGGAGTGAACAAGGACCCTATCAGAAACTAAACTGGAGATCATTCATGTTGCGGTCTGGCAAAAAACCCCAAGCTTCATTCTACCAGTGTGCTGAGAAATTCAGTGACGCTGAATTTAGAAGTAATGGGCTAACTTGCTTGGCAGGCAAAATTTCAAGCTAAGATAGCATTCATCCTGAATCAGTATCAATATGTGAAAATTCCTTCCTTAGTCACTTCTGCCATCTGGTCTGGGGGACACCTACTAAGGAGGAAGGGGAGCTACCCAAGACAGGGGTCACATATGCTGTAGGAAGCAGAGGAAGAGGGGCAGGACTACCAATGCTACCAGAGTCCAGGGGATTCCCATGAACTTCAAATGCCAGATACGGAAGTTCAAAGTCTGTGTTTGCCCTGATGAGTTTCTGCCTTGCTTTGTTTTGGTCCTCCTTGCTAGTCACCTGTTTCCCACACTTGCCATAGGAATTTTTAGTGCCACTGTGTAGTGAAAGTGACTTAGTTTTGACTTTACAGAGGTTCCATTAAGAGAGTACCTTGACTCTCAGAAGACATTTTGGGCTCTTTAACAGTGTGGGACTGCATTGTGAGAGGAGAGTGAGACTTTAGGGGTAAGAACTGTAATACTAAGATTTAAAGTGCTGTGTCTGGGTGACTTAATGAGAGGTGGAGTGGCAGTGTGTGTTTGTGTGTTAAAGTATCTAAGCTTCACACGCAATACGTGTGTATGTGGTTAACTGTCTGCAGTGTAAGGCTTCACTGTGCATCAACTATATCTTATTTAAATATGCTTACATGCAACATTTGACTCCATTACCATAGGAGAACGTAGGATTTAAAGAACAAATAAGATTATGCATGGTGGCTCATACTTGTAGGCTGAGTAGGGACCTTGCTATGAGTTTGATGCCAATCTGGGCTTTAGGGTAAGCTTTTACCTTAAAAAAATTTAATTAATATGAAAAAGAACAAATCATGGAATAGAGAGGGCTAGAAAGTATAAAAAATCAATAGATTGACAAATTCAAATATTATTACATATTAAAATATGTAATTTAGATGTAGTGGAAAGGGAATACTGATAATGATAAGAAAAGAATTTAAAGAATGTACCCATTTTGACAAAGGATTAGTTGATATGTAAAGATTACTTGCAAGTTATTAAACATAGATAACTTTTTAGGGGGAAATAGACAAAAAGTGTAAATAGTATAGATATGCAAATCACAGAGTAATTCAGGATCTGTATAAAGCACAATGCTTGATAGCACATCCTGCTAGCAGTACTTTGCCACTTTTAGTGACATGTGAATGAATAAGTCTAAACACTTAGAGAAGCAAGTTCTCAATAAATTATCATATCTATGTGCACAGCCTTGAGCACAGGACAAAACTACAAAGTTGTCCATTGTGACCATTTGCAAATGTCAAGTGACTAAGAAAAGCCAAATGACAATGGGTGGTCACATCCTACCTTTGCTTGCCATGGAAAGAACAGGGCTGTTCTGAAATGATGATAAAGATAAGATAGTCAAGATATTTTGTTAGTTGTCAGACATAAGGTCATATATCTGTATATGTGTAAGCTAGAACAGACAAATGTGAATATTAATGCAAACTATATGCAACATATGCATGAGAATTTAATGACAAATGAAAAATTCTGTAAAGGGTTAGAAAAGAAATATAGAGCCACTTTTGTATAGTATTTGCATGTTGCTGGTAGAGATATTATGCCACTGCATAGCCAGAGTTTAAGGTAACAGGAGCTTTCTCCCACACAGATACACATGTGTGTTGTAATGTAGCCCCCTCCATATGCAGCTCAACTTTACACAGTTCAGAGTGACCGTGACCACCATAGTCAGAAGACAACAACTGAAAATTCACAGAAGTGACGTACTTCTTGCATAGCATGCCACTCTGAACATCCTGGTGACTGACACCTTGTTATTCTGCCCCATCTCATCTGCACCATGCATTCTCTGTTTGAACTGAGTACCCATTCTGTTCACACCGCTGGCTAGTCAGTCACTAAGTGGCTGTCTTGGTTATCAGATACACAGGGATAGCACACATATCAGATGCACCAGCTGATGTCTCAGGCATCCTCTAGGGGTCTTGGAATGGGATGTCAGAGGATAGCAGGGATGACTTGGAGAAGCAACAGTTAGCAGCAGTGTAAGCAATGGCGCTGTGAATTATGACAGGCACCTCATTGGTTATTGCTGTGTTGACAGTCACTGCTTACTTGGAAACAGCAGGTTTGGGGCTCCTAACTGACTGCCTTGTGGTTAGATGTTCAGACACTAGACTTCACTTGTTGGTTCTTGGCTGGTGTCTTGTTCCAGCTGTCTTATGCCAAAACATGACTAGTGTGATTAAGGCTGACTCAACTAGTCACCTAGAACTCCTGCTTACAACTTCTCCAGTAGCTAAATTCTCCAGCCTTAGTCTGAGAGGCAGTAGAGTCAAACATTCCTGAAAAAGAGGATGAAGCCTTGTTGGGCATATTGCCTGACGTGGGCCACTTTTATTGTCCCTATAGGTCAAAGCTATCATTACTCAGTCTTATTCAAAAGGAATGGGAGCCAACTTGACCTATTAGAAGGAATATCAAAGAATTTGGGGGCATCTTCAGTTAATTACAGTATTGTGATTAAAGAGTGTGATAAAACTCAAAGGAGGAATAAATTAATTAACATGAGAGTGCTGATGGAACCCAGTAAAAGTGTTAATTTTTCTAGCCTCAGGGAATCATTTTCATTTGTCTTCCAGGAACTCCTTTCAGAATCGAGCATCTTATTCTGAGACAGCACAGTGCAATCTGTTTGCCCGTGAGGACACAGGCACTTTGCTTGAACAAATAGGGCAGTTTTCTTGCTAACTGGGACATTTAGTTTGGGTTTTGGTTTGATTCTCAGCCTGAACTCAGGCACGCAGTTCGTACTGCTTCTTTCACAGCCTGTATAGTTCTGGTTCATGTTATTTGTTCACATTCTTTTAAACAATTGTCCCTTCCCACGTAGTAACAGGCAGTCAATCCAACCATATATGTTCAAGTGACTACAGCTGGTGTATGCAAGAATGCTTTTTTTTGTAAAATAGACTTAGCATGGACTGTCATGCAAGCCATTTGAAAGTCACATATCAGTGATGTGAATACAATCTCAATGTTTGGAGGCACTATCATGATTTACTTTTAGAACACTTGAATCTGCAGACATGCTGTGATCCAACATGGTCATCAAGACCATGATGGTGTCAAGCAAATGCCCCAGATAGAAATTCTACAATAGTGGTTTTGGTTCAATTCTTCTTTCCTCCAGCTCTGGTAATTTAGCTCTTATATTCTGCATCTCTCACATTCCTTGTTTTGGTATAGTTTATATATGATGCATTATGTAATATTTATCCTTTGTGTCTGACCCCATTTACTTGGCATGGTGTTTCTAAGGTTCACATACGGTCTAGGATGTATCAGAACCACATTGCATCATTGTTTAGGGTCTTTCCCATCGGGCTGAATGGGTTTCCTTTGCAATTGCTGTTGGGACAGGTATTATTAGTATACTGTCTCCACTTGGTTTCCCTGGAAATTTCTTCTTCTTCAGTGTATTTTAATTGTGCAGAGGGGTAGAGTTCATCATGATATGCATGCATTGACCACATTCAGCCCGTCACCATTTTTATCCTTTCTACTCCTTACTCTTTTTCTTTTTACTAGAATTTACCTTTAAATTTTATGCCTTTCTTCTTACCTATATGCAGCAGAAAATATGTGATATTTTGTTTTAGACTGGCTTGTTTAACTGAACATGATGATCTTCAGTTTTATCCATTTCTAGCAAATACTGATTTCATTTATGGCTGAGTGAAGTTTAGTTATGTATTCCAACATTGGGTGCCATCTTCTATCATACTCCACCATATATTTTGAGAAAAGGCTCTCACTGAACCAGAGCTTGCCATTTTTTTTTTTTGCTAGAATAATTGGCCAGCAAAACCCTGAGATCTACTCTGCCCCCCCCCCAAACCAATACTAGGCTTGCAGACATTCCATTGCTGCTCCCAGATTTTCTGTATATTCTGGGGATCCAAACTCAAATTATCATGCTTGCATGGCAATAACTTTATCTATCGAATAACCTTCTATAGCCCCAGCTTAATGACTAAGTAGTATTCCATTGTGTCTGCTGCATAGTTCATTTATTTAGTCGTTAATGAATACTAGGTCTCGTCTGCTTTTTGGCTATTAGAGACAATGATACCATAAAAATGTCTACACAAATACCATTTCAAGTCCCTGTTTACACTTGTGCATGGTGTGGTGCATTTATTTTAATTTTTAAGGAATTACCATGTTATTTTCTATAACAGTTGCTTCATTTCTTAGTCTGAGTAACAGTATACAAAGGTGACAATTTCTTCACACCCTCGCCAACACTTGTTAGATTTTGTTACTTTTTAAAATAGTAGCCATCCTTATGGGGTGTTCTTAGTACAACACACATTTCTTCCAGATTCCACATTATGCTCAACTAGTGTGCATCTTATTATTTTACCTAACACCCAGGTTGCACCTTACTTTTAGCTGTTGTTTAAAAAAATAGGAGAGAGAGAGAGAGAGAGAGAGAGAGAGAGAGAGAGAGAGAGAGAGAGAGAGACATGTTTGCTCACATTCTCCTCTGTCTGTGAGAATGACTTTAGCGTATGAGCCAAGGAAGAGAATCACTGGGTTTTAGAGAACCAAAACATGTGTTTCTTGCTTTGATGGAGTAAAACCAGAATGCTTTCTGAAATGAGTACACCATCTAGGAGATCCCTGCCAGGAATGCAGGCTACTACTCCATCTCCAAAGGTCTTTAAGTAAGGCTTAGCTCTCTACAGTTTTCTAATGTAAGTGGTCTTAACTGTGTGGACCTCATGTGTGACCTTCTGATTTCTAATTATTGAATTTTTTGTGTGCTTATTAGCTCTGTGAATATTCCAGATTAAAGTGTTTCTCGTGCATCTTGTGTGTTTCCTGTTTTGAGTTGCCATGAGCTTGCTTTCAACTAGAATTGGTGCCAATACGTTTGACCATGACCCCTGCTGTGAACATTATACATTCTTCCTACTCTGCACATGCTGACCCTGATTTAAGTTGTTCAATAAACAAATGTTCTTGATTTTGATATAATCAAATGTCAGGTTTTGCCTAGGTATGTACTACCTTTAGTTGTTGGGAGCGATGCCCTTGAAGCCCTCCATTGTTGATGTTATTATTATGGTTGGAATTAAGTATGACTGGGTTCATGGAAAATCCCCAGTCAGCTGCAGAAGACTAATACAAATCTGGTGGTCAAGATGAATAATCATATGATAAAGATACCCAATGTGATGACCTGTAGTAACCTTTCTGAAAAACCAACATCCTGCTGACTGATAGGACAAACCTGTGACCTTTCTGACATCCTGTCAACATCAGCTGATTTCCTGACCACACATTGGGTCCTTGGCCTGCGTAAATGTTTCTTACTTCCCCCTCCCTCTGTTACCCATGTTATGGTATAAATTCAGCCTTGGGGAAAAATAAAATTGTCACCTTTATCAGACTCTTGTCTTGGCGTCCTTCTTTGCGTCTCTTGTCCCCCATTCTCTTCCAGGTACCCCCCCAACACCCTTCGCTGACATTTAGTCTAGCTGTTCCTGATTCATAAAGGTATCTCTCTCTTATTGGTCTATGAACTCCATAGGTTTGTTTTCCATGTTGAAATTTTCAGCCCAGTTTTCATCTACCTTTATATACAGTGGATTTATTTTTTCTAAACAAAGAGAGAAAAATGGTTTTCATCTAATTTCCTCTATTTTACTAATCAAAATAGCCTTTATTGATTGATGTGCAATTTAACTTTCTTTTCCTTTCTTTTTGCTATCTTTATTCCCCCCCTCCCTCTCTTCCTCTCTCTCTCTCCAAGGTCTTCTTATGTAGCCCAGCTGTCCTCAAACACACGATCCTCCTGCCTCAGCCTCCAGCATGCTAGCATTACAGGATTTTCTAGTGTGCCCAGATGGCAATGTCTTCTTTATCGTTTTGTTTCTATTAGGTATGCAAATCAGTTTTTATACCCTATTTTCTCTGCTTTATTTGCCCTTTTGCCTAATCAATTAGTTTCTTAAGCTACACTCAAACAGAACAGGAAAAGGTAAACAGTTTCTTAAGATTAGTTTCTTAAGAAAAACTATGAATTCCTTTTATACTTTAAATCCCATGAAATTGCTGATATTCAATCACTTTAAGAAAAAAAAGTATGGTTCCAAATATCAGGATATCTTAATATCTGATTTTAAAAGTTCTTGAATTTTTAGATTGATTTGACTCTTTATTCACTTTTATTCTGCTATATAAATTTTAGATTAAGTTTAATGAATTTCTTGGGAAAAACTGGAACTAGCACTTTTATTGCATTTCATTGAATTTTAAATCAACATTAGAAAAATAGTCATTTTTATTGTATCAAGACAGCTTACCTAAGAGTGCAGAATGTCTTTATTTATTAAAATAATTATATTTTATGTTCTTTATTAAAGTTTTAAAATTTTCCTCACGGATGATGTGAACATTTTTTATTTGGTTAAAGCCAAGATGCTTTCTAGTATTTATTGTTATTTTAAGTAATATCATTTTAAATGTTATTCTGAGTAAGCTGCTACTGAAATGAAAAAATTGAATTGATTTTTCTAGATCAATCTATCTGGATATCTTGCTGAACTCTCTTATTACTTCAAATAATTTTCTATCGCAAGTTTGTTGATTGTATTGGGTTTTCTTGATAGATGATATTATCATCTGTAACTAGTGATGGCTCTATTTTTTTCAGATATTTGAACCTATTTCCCCCCCCTCCTACATTAATCAACTCAATTTAGAGAGATAGGTGCTGACACAAGGTATTCCTGTCCATCTTAATTTCAAGGAAAAATTTAGTTTCTCCATCTTGCTGCCTTTGATGTTTAAAATTCTCTTTGTGCTCCCTACTCCCTCAGAGTGACCGCAGGACACCCAACTTGGTTCCATTGTCTCTATTCTTCAAACTAAAACCACACACACTGCAGCAAAATGAAGAGAGTTGTTACTGGGTCCTTGGCCCTTGGATCTTATATTGTTCAAAGCTTATCTCCTTTCTGCAATTGTATGTAAAATACATGAAGCACTCTATCTCTAATTTATGGCCACTTGTGGAAGCCCAAAAGAAAACGGCCTTGTTGAAGAGCTCTTTAATTGCCTGTAAGGGCTAGCTTTTCTTACATTAATCTAGTCTGTCAGGGGACATGCCTCACACACATTAGGAGTTGCACCTGTACCATATACTGACCCTACGCCCACCAAGCTCTAATAGATATACAATGCACTGCAGTGATTAGCTGCTCTTCTCCACGGGACCCCCCAACCTACCTTCTATAAACCGCCTTATAATTGATACAGTGACATTACTCTTTACCTTTTCCTGTTCTGTTTGAGTGTAGCTTAAGTGTGTCTGGACAAAGGGCTCCTTACAAAAGCAGTGTGATTTGAATTTGCTTCTACACACTATTTGAAGGGCAAACTAAGACCCAGCCTTTACTGGTATGCCACTTGGCCTTTACTGGTATGCCAAACAGCCATTATTGGTCACAATTAGGTTTATTTCCAATTGATGTTGAAGAAGATAACTGTCCTCTAAAGTAAAGGCTTGAGAACTAATATTGGCTAGACAATCTAACATTTTATTGGCGACATCTGTTATAAAAGCACAGGATCTCATGGAAACAATATAAATTGATTTTACAAAAGTAAGTTAATACCTGGTTTATTATATAATGGACACTAATTAATTTTTCCACTTATTTTAAGTCCATAAGTGCTAACAAGGACACGCAGGCAAAACAAGCAATTCCCATTCACTCATAATATATTCAGATGATATAATTCTATGCTTTCAAAGGAGGAAGATATAGATTACCGAGGCCATATGAGGTAATAATGGGCCATGGAGTTTTTGTGGAAAGGCCAAATTAGAAAGCCAATCTGATTTGATGCTGAGGTTCTAGAGCAATTCCCTAAAGGATAAAACTGTAGACCATTCTATGTCAAAACTAGTGGGCCAGCACTCTTTTGCTGAATTTGTGGATCACAGGGCCTAAGGTAGGCAGCAGTGATCACTAAGTCCCAGAGGGAAGATGGGAGATTTTGCTGCTTAAACAGCCATCATTATCAGCACTGACTAAGCTTTTAAAATACTGCTCAGTATGGGTATCTAAGCAAGCTTTAACAGTGCCAGATCTGAGAAGAGCTTTATTTAATAACTAACTAGCCTTGTTAATGAATACTTTTCCAGAGCAGAAGGCACACAGTCTGGGTGGGTTCACTGGTAGGTTCTATCAAACAGTCAAATAGAACTTTTACCAGCTCTCAGTTATATTCTCCAGAAAACAGAAGCAAAGTGAAAATATCTTTGAGCCAAGCATTATGCTAATACAGAACCAGACATACACATCGCAAGAAAACAACCAATCGATCTTTGTCATGAGCACAGATAGAAAATCCTGCAAGAAAGTATCAGGAAGCTGAGTAGAATAATGTGAAAATAACAATATACCACAGAAATAGAATTTAGCTCGCATACACTGAAGGCTGCTGTAGCATTAAGAAAGAATTCTCATAACCCATCACATTGACAGGATAAAGCAGGATGTAACATAATTGTGTTAATAGGGGCAGAGAAACAGATTCCAAAGCTCTCTGGGCACTGAAAAGAGAAAGGCTCCTCTTCAACTCAATAAAGAAGGTTGCAAAATCAAAACAAAAGAAGCTCAAACTTCACCTGTCCAGCAACAAGGTAAGGTTGTCCTTTGTCCCCTCTCCTTTACAACATCACAGTGGAGGTCAGAGCTAATGCAAAACATTAAGAGAAGGAAACCAGGCCTGGTGGCTCTAGTCCTTAATACAGCTGCCCTGAAGGCTGTTGCAGGAAGGCCCATAGCCTAGAGAGTGAATCCAAGGAGAGCCCAGGCAAGCTGATGAGGCCCCATTCCCAGTAATAATCACAAAGGCCTTAGGTACATAGCTCAGCTGTTGGGTGTGCCTGGCATATGTAAGGCCCGATGTTCAGTTCCCAGTACCGCAATAAATAAGTAAATAAATTTATCTATAAATAGATTGATTAAAAGGCATAGATATTGGAACAAAAGAAAATTATCTATGTTTGTTAATACCATGATTACTTAAAATTTACATAGGAAAGGGCTGGAAAGAGGGCTCAGCAGTTAAGAACACCAGCTGTTCTTCCAGAGGTCCTGAGTTCAATTCCCAGCACCTATATGGTGGCTCATGACCATCTCTAAAGGAATCTGATGCCCTCTTCTCTCATACAGGTGTACATATAGCAGAGCACTCATAAATAAATAAAATAACTTTAAAAAAATAAAGTGTACTTATATACATAAATAAATATATCTTTAAAAATTTACATAGGAAATAGGACAATATTAATAAGAAAACAGCTAGTTTTTAAATTAATGAATAATTACAGCAAAATTACAGGATACATATTTAATACACAAAGGTCAATTTTTTTTGATGTGGCAGCAGTTAACAAGTGGAATTTGACACCAAAAACATTACCATTTACATTAGCATCCACCTATTACAACACCTAGCTATAAATGGGGCAAGTTATATGCAAGAGCTATATGACAAAACCTGTGAGACTTGATTAAATGAATCTCAGAACAACTGAATAAGTTGAGAGATATTCTACGTTTATAGAGAGGAAAACTAAATATTGTCAAGAAGAGAAACTCTAAATTTGCCCATAGTCTCATTACAAAATTTGGGACATTAACACTGCGTATACCTACAAAATGTTTCTAAAATTCAGATTGTAAAATTCTTAAAATAGACAATAACCCCAAATTGACAGAAGAGCATAGCCGGAGGACCGACATTTCTAAGGCTCAAGATTTGTCACAAAAATGAACACTAAATTGATCATAGGTGTTGGTATCAGGAACCTCTTTCACCTCCAGCAGTGACATCACCTGGTCACCTGCAGAAGACAGGGACCTGCACATCTGCTGCCATGGCAACAGCCATACATTCTCAGCATACATTTGTTTCAGCTCCTACCTTCACTTGGAAGCAGCTACATCACAGTTCAAATAAAAGGCAAATGCTTTCTGCCCTCTCTCTCTCTCTTCTTTTTTTCTCTTCTCTCTTTCTTGCCCACCCCCCGTCTTCATCTTCCCCAATAAATTTTTTTCACATGGGACCATTATTGGCCTGTGTGGTCTGTTTGGACACAAGCCACAATCCTAACACAACAATAGGCCTAGGTATAAAATACAGAACTACTGTACCCAAATCCTGTTGGGGAGAGAGCTGGATTCTTAGAAGTGTGGACAATCGTGAGAGCTCAGGGGAGACCACCACTTCTGCTCACATACTTGACCCAGGAGGAACCCACCTAGAGCCCTCTGGACACAAGATCCTAGGAGCAGTCAGGGAGAGGATCCTTCTGGTCTTTGCCTGTGTCCAGAACTGAAAGCCAGGAGCACTGACATACCTGAGAACAGAGGTAAGACCACCACTTCTGCTCAGAGGGACCTGCCTGGAGCCCTCAGGACACATGAACCCAGAAGCAGTCTGGGACAGGACACTTCCCATTTCTGCCTGAACAGGTCCCACAGCTCTCTGTACCCAGATCACACTGGAAGAAAGCCACTCTCCAGGAGTACTGACACACAGGCTTACAGAAGGGTCAAGCCACCGTCAGAGATAAAAAGACCAGCTAACATCAGAGACAGCCAGATGGCGAGAAGCAAGAACAGGAACCGAAACAACAGAAACCAAGACTACTTGGCATCATCAGAGCCCAGTTCTCCCACCAAAGCAAATACTGGATACTGCAACACACCAAAAAAAAAAAAAAAAGATTTGGATTTAAAAATTACATCTCATAATGAGGATAAAGGATTTAAAGAAGGACATAAATAACTCCCTTAAAGAGATACAGGACAACACAGGTAAACAAGTAGAAGCCCTTAAAGAGGAAACACAAAAATCCCTTAAAGAATTACAGGAAAATACAACCAAACAGGACAAAGAATTAAACAAAACCATCCAGGATCTAAAAATGGAAATAGAAACAATAAAGAAATCATAAAGGGAGACAATTCTGGAGATAGAAGACCTAGGGGAAAAAAATCAGGAGTCATAGATGCAAGCATCACCAACAGAATGCAAGAGATAAAAGAGAGAATCTTAGGGTCAGAGGATACCATAGAAAACATTGACACAACCACCAAAAAGAAAAAAAAATGTAAAACGCAAAAACTCCTAACCCAAAACATCCAGGAAATCCAGGACGCAATGAGAAGATCAAACCTAAAGAAAATAGGTATAGAAGAGAGCGAACATCCCAAACTTAAAGGGCCAGTAAATATCTTCAATAAAATTATAGAAGAAAATTTCCCTAACCTAAAGAAAGAGATGCCCATAAACATGCAAGATACCTACAGAACTCCAAATAGATTGGACCAGAAAAGAAATTCCTCCTGTCACATAATATTCAAAACACCAAATGCACAAAACAAAGAAAGACTATTAAAAGCAATAAGGAAAAAAGGTCAAGTGACATATAAAGGCAGACTATCAGAATTACACCAGACTTCTTAACTCTAAAAGCCAGAAGACCCTGGACAGATGTCATACCGTCCCTCAGAGAGTACAAATGCCAGCCCAGGCTACTATATCCAGCAAAATTCTCAATTAACATAGATGGAGAAACTAAGATATTCCATGACAAAATCTAATTTACACAATATCTTTCCACAAATCCAGTACTACAAAGGATAATAGATGGAAAACTCCAACAAAAAGAGGGAAACTACAGCCTAGAAAAAGCAAGAAAGTAATCTTCTTGCAACAAACATAAAAGAAGATAGCCACACAAACATAATTCCACCTGTAACAGCAAAAATAACAGGAAACAATAATCACTACTTATTAATTTCTCATAACATCAATGGACTCAATTCCCCAATAAAAAGACATAGACTAACAGACTGAATGAGTAAAGAGGACCCAGAATTTTGTTGCATACAGGAAACACACATCAGTGACAAAGACAGACACTAACTCAGAGGTAATGGCTAGAAAAAATTTCCAAGCAAATGGTCCCAAGAAACAAGCCGGAGTAGCAATTCTAATATCTAATAAAATCAACTTTCAACCAAAAGTTATCACAAAAGATAAGGAAGGACAGTTCATATTCATCAAAGGAAAAGTCCACCAAGATGAACTCTCAATCCTGAATATCTATCCTCCAAATACAAGGGCACCTACATTCATAAAATGAACCTTACTAAAGCTCAAAGCACACATTGCACCTCATACAATAGTAATGGGAGATTTCAACACCCCATTCTCATCAATGGACACATCATGGAAACAGAAACTAGAGACATAGAGAAACCAACAGGAGTTATGAACCAAATGGATTTAACACATATTTATAGAACATGTCATCCTAATACAAGAGAACATGCCTTCTTCTCAGCACCTCATGATACTGTCTCCAAAATTGACCCTATATTCGGTCACAAAACAGGCCTCAGCAAATACAGGAAGATTCAAATAATCCCATGCATCCTATCAGATTACCACACTAAGGCTGGTATTCAATAACAACAAAAATGACAGAGAGCCCACATATACAGGGAAGTTGAACAACACTCTACTTAATGATAATTCGGCCAAGGAAGAAATAAAGAAAGAAATTAAAGAATTTTTATGAAAATTCATTTAATGAAAATGAAGGCACAACATGCCCAAATGTATGGGACACAATGAAAGCAGTGCTAAGAAGAAAACTCATAGCTCTGAGTGCCTCCAAAAAGAAACTGGAGAGAGCATACACTAGCAGCTGACAGCACACCTGAGAGCTCTAGAACAAAAAGAAGCAAATTCACCCAAGAGGAGTAGAAGGCAGGAAATAATCAACCTCAGGGCTGAAATCAACCAAGTAGAGACAAAAAGAACTATACAAAGAATCAACAAAACCACAGATTCAATGCAATCCCCATCAAAATACCAATCCAATTCTTCAAAGAGTTAGACAGAACAATTTGCAAATTCATCTGGAATAACAAAAAACCCAGGATAGCTAAAACTATCCTCAGCAATAAAAGGACTTCAGGGGGAATCACTATCCCAGAACTCAAGCAGTATTACAGAGCAATAGTGATAAAAACTGCATGGTATTGGTACAGAGACAGACAGATAGACCAATGGAACAGAATTGAAGACCCAGAAATGAACCCACACACCTATGGGCACTTGATTTTTTTTGACAAAGGAGCCAAAACCATCCAATGGAAAAAGATAGCATTTTCAGCAAATGGTGCTGGTTCAACTGGAGGTCAGCATGTAGAAGAATGCAGATCGATCCATGCTTATCACCCTGTACAAAGCTTAAGTCCAAGTGGATCAAGGACCTCCACATCAAACCAGATACACTCAAACTAGTAGAAGAAAAACTAGGGAAGCATCTGGAACACATGGGCACTGGAAAAAATTTCCTGAACAAAACACCCATGGCTTATGCTCTAAGATCAAGAATCGACAAATGGGATCTCATAAAACTGCAAAGCTTCTGTAAGGCAAAGGACACTGTGGTTAGGACAAAACGGCAACCAACAGATTGGGAAAAGATCTTTACCAATCCTACAACAGATAGAGGGCTTATATCCAAAATATACAAAGAACTCAAGAAGTTAGACAGCAGGGAGACAAATAACCCTATTAAAAAATGGGGTTCAGAGCTAAACAAAGAATTCACAGCTGAGGAATGCCGAATGGCTGAGAAACACCTAAAGAAATGTTCAACATCGTTAGTCATAAGGGAAATGCAAATCAAAACAACCTGAGATTTCACCTCACACCAGTGAGAATGGCTAAGATCAAAAACTCAGGTGACAGCAAATGCTGGCGAGGATGTGGAGAAAGGAACACTCCTCCATTGTTGGTGGGATTGCAGACTGGTACAACCATTCTGGAAATCAGTCTGGAGGTTCCTCAGAAAATTGGACATTGAACTGCCTGAGGATCCAGCTATATACCTCTCTTGGGCATATACCCAAAAGATGCCCCAACATATAAAAAAGACACGTGCTCCACTATGTTCATCGCAGCCTTATTTATAATAGCCAGAAGCTGGAAAGAACCTAGATGCCCTTCAACAGAGGAATGGATACAGAAAATGTATACATCTACACAATGGAATATTACTCAGCTATCAAAAACAATGCCTTTATGAAATTAAGGCAAATAGTTGGAACTGGAAAATATCATCCTGAGTGAGCTAACCCAATCACAGAAAGACATACATGGTATGTACTCATTGATAAGTGGCTATTAGCCCAAATGCTTGAATTACCCTAGATGCCTAGAACAAATGAAACTCAAGACGGATGATCAAAATGTGAATGCAGATCGCTCCTGAGAGACACAGCCAGAATACAGCAAATACAGAGGCGTATGCCAGCAGGAAACCACTGAACTGAGAACAGGACCCTGTTGAAGGAATCAGAGAAAAGAACTGGAAGAGCTTGAAGGAGCTCGAGACCCCATATGTACAGCAATGCCAACCAACCAGAGCTTCCAGGGACTAAGCCACTACCCAAAGACTATACATGGACTGACCCTGGACTCTGACCTCATAGGTAGCAATGAATATCCTAGTAAGAGCACCAGTGGAAGGGGGAAGCCTGGGTCCTGCTAAGACTGAACCCCAGTGAACTAGACTGTTGGGAAGAGGGCAGCAATGGGGGGAGGGTTGGGAGGAACACCCATAAGGAAGGGGAGGGGGGGATGTTTGCCCGGAAACCGGGAAAGGGAATAACACTCGAAATATATATAAGAAATACTCAAGTTAATAAAAAAAAAAAAAAAGAATCAACAAAACCAGGAGGTGGTTCTTTGAGAAAATCAACGAGATAGATAAACTCTTAGCCAAACTAATCAGGAGGAACAGGGACAGTATCCAAATTAACAAAATCAGAAATGAAAAGGGAGACATAACAACAGAATCTGAGAAAATTCAAAAATTCATCAGATCCTACTACAAAAGCCTATATTCAACAAAACTGGAAAAGCTGGAGGAAATGGACAATTTTCTGGATAGATACCAGGTACCAAGTTAAATCAGGATCAAATAAATCATCTAAATAACCCCATAACTCCTAAAGAAATAGAAACAGTCATTAAAAATCTCCCAACCAGAAAAAGGCCAGGACCAGATGGTTTTAGTGCAGAATTCTATCAGACCTTCATAGAAGACATCATACCAATACTCTACAAACTATTCCACAAAAATAGAAACAGAAGGAACACTGCCAAATTCCTTCTATGAAGTCACAATTATGCTTATTCCTAAACCACACAAAGACCCAACAAAGAAAGAATTTCTGACCAATTTCCCTCATGAATATCGATGTAAAAATACTCCATAAAATTCTTGAAAGCTGAATCCAAGAACGCATCAAAACAATCATCCATCATGATCAAGTAGGCTTCATCCTAGGGATGCAGGGATGTTTCAATATATGGAAATCCATCTACATAAACCACTATATAGACAAACTCAAGAAAAAACACATGATCATCTCATTAGATGCTGAGAAAGCATTTGACAAAATTCAACACCCCTTTCATGTTAAAAGTCTTGGAAAGATCAGGAATTCAAGGCCCATACCTAAACGTAATAAAAGCAATATACAGCGAACCAGTAGTCAAAATCAAGCTAACTGGGGAGAAACTTGAAGCATTCCCACTAAAATCAGGCATTAAACCAGGCTGCCCACTCTCTCCCTTCTTATTCAATATAGTACTGGAAGTCCTAGCCACAGCAATCAGACAACAAAACAAAGTCAAAGGGATACAAATTGGAAAGGAAGAAGTCAAAATATCACTATTTGCAGACAATATGATGGTATACATAAGTAACCCAAAAAGTTCCACTAGAGAACTACTACAGCCAATAAACAACTTCAGCAAAGTGACTGGGTATAAAATTAACTCCAACAAATCAGTAGCCTTCCTCTACTCAAAGGATAAGAAGGCTGAGAAAGAAATTAGGGAAATGACACCCTTCACAATAGTCACAAATAACATAAAATACCTTAGTGTGACTCTAACCAAGCAAGTGAAATATCTGTATGACAAGACCTTCAAGTCTCTGAAGAAAGAAATTGAAGATCTCAGAAGATGGAAAGACCTCCCGTGCTCATGGATTGACAAGATTAATATAGTAAAAATGGCCATTTCGCCAAAAGCAATCTACAGATTTAATGTATCCCCATCAAAATTCCAACTCAATTCTTCATAGAATTAGAAAGAGAAATTTACAAATTCATCTGGAATAACAAAAAACCCAGGATAGCAAAAGCTATCCTCAACAATACAAGAACTTCTGGGGGAATCACCATCCCTGAGCTCAAATTGTATTACAGAGCAATGGTCATAAAAACTGTATGGTATTGGTACAGCAATAGGCAGGTAGATCAATGGAATAGAATTGAAGACCCAGAAACGAACCCACACACCTATGGTCACTTGATTTTTGACAAAGGAGCCAATACCATCCAGTGGGAAAAAGAGCATTTTCAACAAATGATGCTGGTTCAACTGGAGGTCAGCATGTAGAAGAATGCAAATCGATCCATTCTTATAGCCCTGTACAAAGCTCAAGTTCAAGTGGATCAAGGACCTCCACATAAAACCGGGTACATTCAAAGTAATAGAAAAAAAAAGTGGGGAAGAGCCTGGGGAAACTTTCCTGAACAGCACACCAATGGCTTATGCTCTAAGATCAAGAATCAACAAATTGGACCTGATAAAATTGCAAAACTTCTGTAAGGCAAAAGACACTGTCATTGTAAAAAAAATGGCTACCAATGGATTGGGAAAAAATTTTTTATTTATCCTACATCTGATACAGAGCTAATACTATCCAAAATATACAAAGATCTCAAGAAGATAGACTCCAGAAAGTCAAATAACCCTATTAAATATGGGGTACAGAGCTAAACAAAGAATTCTCAGCTGAGGAATATCAAATGGCTGAAAAACCCCTAAAGAAATGTTCAAATCCTTAGTCATCAGTGAAATGCAAATCAAAACAACCTGGAGATTCCACCTCACAGCAGTTAGAATGGCTAAGATCAAAAACTCAGGTGATAACAGATGCTGGCAAAGATGTGGGAAAAGATGTGGAAAAAACTGATATAACCATTCTGGAAATCAGTCTGGAAGTTCTTCAGAAAATTGGACATTAAACTACCTGAGGACCCAGCTATACCTCTCTTGGGCATATACCCACAAGATGCCCCAACATATAAAAAAGACACGTGCTCCACTATGTTCATAGTAGCCTTAAAATAGCCAGAAGCTGGTAAGAACCCCCAGATGCCCTTCAACAGATGAATGAACAGAGAAAATGTGGTACATCTACACAATGGAGTACTACTCAGCTATTAAAAACAATGACTTCATGAAATTCATAGGCCAATGGATGGAACTAGAAACTATCATCCCAAGTGAGGTAACCCAGTCACAACAGAACACACATGGTATGCACTCACTGATAAGTGGATATTAGCCCAAAAGCTCGAATTACCCACGATACAATCCACAGACCACATGAAGCTCAATTAGAAGGACAACCAAAGGGTGGATGCTTCAGTCCTTCTTAAAACGGGGAGCAAAAATATTCATAGGGGAGATATGGAGACAAAGCTTGAAGCGGAGACTGAAGGAGAGGCCATTCAGAGCCTGCCCCACCTGCAGATCCAACCCATATACATACAGCCACCAAACCCAGACAATATTGTTGATGCCAAGAGGTGCATCCTGACAGGAGCCTGATATAGCTGTCTCCTGAGAGGCTCTTCCAAAGCATGACAAATACAGAGGCGAATGCTAGCAACCAACCATTGAACTGAGAACAGGGTCCCCATCAGAGGAGTTAGAGAAAGGACTGAAGGAGCTGAAGGGGTTTGCAACCCCATAAAAACAACAATGCTAACCAACCAGAGCTCCAAGGGACTAAACCACCACCCAAAGAATACCCAGGCACCAACACATGGCTCCAGTTGCATATGTAGCAGAGGATAGCCTTGTTGGACACCAATGGGAGAAGTCCTTGGTCTTGCCAAGGCTGGACCCCACCCCATCCCCCAGTATAGGAGAATGTCAGGTCGGGGAGGAGGGAAGGAGTGGGTAGATGGGGGGGCACTTTCACAGAAGAAGGTGGAGGGGGGTATGGGATAGGAGGTTTGTGGCTGGGAAACTGGGAAAGGGATACCATTTGAAATGTAAATAAAATATCTAATAAAAAATCAAGAAGAAACATGAAAAAATACTAAACTACATAAATCATAGAGGTTAGGGAAAAAATTTACAATGTTTTGGTATGGTGATGACATTTTACCTATAATATCAGTGATGTAATTCAGGAAAGAAATGTTTGATAAACTGTACTTCTTTTAAAAAAAATTTGTTCTGGAAAAGACAAAGGCAAGGGACTGAAAAATAATGCAGTCTGGGGAAAAAATCTGATAAACTTGGTTGGGATGTATTTATGAGAGAGAACCTCTCTTCAATATCTAAAAAGAGAAATTCAATTTAAAATTAAAGAGGTAAAATAACACAGCTGATAAAGGGCCATTATCCAAGATGCACAAAGAACTTTGACGACACCAAGAAAAAATAAACAAGTAAAACTGTCAAGAGCCCTCCGTCTCACAGAGAGAGAGAGAGAGAGAGAGAGAGGGAGAGAGAGAGAGAGAGAGAGAGAGAGAGAGAGAGAGAGAGAGAGAGAGAGAGAGAGAGAGAGAGAGAGAAAGAGTGGCCTCCGTCAAAACACACGAACATAGCAAATGCACTTGTGAGGATTCAATCGCTCAGTCTTGGCTGTGGGAACTCCAAGTCTCAGGATGGTCTCTTTTTTGGGACTCAGTTGAACCTCATCGTTCTCGAACCCACAGGTATATACCTATAGTCCTGACTCCTTTGTAGTAAGGGCTGCGGAAAATCTTTTTTCTAAAATCACAGAGATGAGTTTTAAGGAACCAAGTTTTATAATTTAACAGTACGAAGAGTCAGTATAAAGAGTTCCTGATGGGGAAAAATGGACTCATTTTCAAAGCACAGCATAATCCGAAGTACATCAGCACCTCACGAATGAGTACACAGAGAACACGCATCAGCCGATTCCGAGAGCTCCAAGCATAGCTCTTGAAATGTTAGTCTCAAGTGGCTCCCCAAAGAGTGTAGTTTATCGAAGGGAAACACTGGTACCCAAGTGAAGTACTGTGCCACATGGGTGATTGATGCAGGTCAACATCAGTGGTTGAAAGGTCACACTGAGAGCACTCGTCTTACTGTTTGACAGTGACTGAAACAGTGGCCATCCTGGCCAAAATCCACAGCACCAATTATTCCATGAGAGAGATCAGAGAGACTCAAGTGGAGGCAGGCACACTCTACCAAATACTTAGCTGGTGTTCCTCAGAACTCTCGAGGTTGTCAAAGCCAGGCTAAACAATGAATTTCAGGAAAGAGGAGATTACAAAGACACTGTCACCAAACATCATATGGCATCCTGGATGGTAAACTAGAGAGGGAAATGAACATTATGCTAAAACAACAACAATAACAAGAACAACAACAACAATAACAATAACAGCAAAGCCAAAAGACCAAAATACTAGTTGATAAGGATGTATCGCTATTGGTTCACTAAATGGGACAAATGTACCACACTAGTACACTTAGTGTAATTCACATAATGACTGGGGGAAACAAGTTGTTGAGCACCCAAGCATTCAGTTACCATCTTCTAAAACTTAAAATGAGCGAGTTATTAAAGAAAGCCCTCTAGAGGCTTCTCAAAGGCTCTAGTGTAGTCTCCTCTGGTGGGCAACGGTGCTGGATGGAAAGCCGTTCGCCACATTTCCAGGCGGTTCACATGGATGTGAATACAAGAGGTGGAGAAAGAATATCTCTCTGACTTATTAGGTCAAAAAATGTTCATCTTGAGACAAAGCCAGGTGTCTCTAACCCTGTGTGTGCAGGCGTACCTGACTCTGCGTCCAGTAATGGCTTCTCTGTAGAGCAGGTGGTCTAATTGAAGCCACAAATACCACCTTATCTAACGACTCAAGAGAGAATTGGCGTCTTACGAATGTGCCAGGCACGCATGCACCCACATGCATAATCAGTCCTGAATTGGAATGGTCCCATTGTCTAGCTGTTTACTCTCCTAGACATACATTCTTTTTTTTTTTTTTAAATGAAAAGCCAGACGTCCCCACAATTCACAGGAGGACATGCCTGGAGGGACTGGGGCATAGCCCTGTGGCACCAGAGCTTTTCTTTCCAAGTGCCTTGTCACTGCTGGGGGTGGACAAGCACACAGATCTTTTACATGTTTTTTTTCTCTAAGTGTATAAAGTGACTCTCTCACTGCCCACCTCACAGCCCCCACACTCCAGTTTTTGCTTTGTTACTATTTTCGAGGCCTTCTGGCATTACCTCAGAATGAACTAAAAATCTCCTCAAATTGGATCCTTGACTAATTCCAGAGGGGAGAGTTTCTTTGTAAATTCTGTTTGCTTATGGATTCTACACAGTGTTTGCAAATTCCACAGGGCTGGAAGGTCTCCAGACCTATTTAAATCCCTTTTCCAATTACCCAGCCCCATCAAAGATGTCACTGGCTTGAAACAAAAATCCAGAAGGATTGTTTTCTACAGTGTGTAAAAGGACAGAATTTTGAAGGCATATGTTGCCCGTTTGGTAATGTTACGTGGACACCAGTATACATGGCTTCTAGAAAGCAACACGGTCCTTGAGTCTCCTCACTCAGAGCTGGAGGGGCCACAGCCTGGCCCTGCAGGTGGCAGTCAGGTTTTCCCACCCAGCATGTGGAAGATTTTGAATAAATTGGGAAAGAACATTTTAGAGTTCTACCACCCACATTCAGTTTGCACGCTCCCTGGAGCCACAGCTGAACTGTAGTTACAAGAAGGTTGTAACAGTTGCCACTCCCACCTTCTGAAAGAGCTCTCACAAATGGGAAACCCTTAAGTCTGCTTTTCCTAAGGCCAGGGTTTTTGTTGTGCTCTTGTTTGTTTGTTTTGTTTTCTCTCTCTTCCTTTTGGAGGCGGCAGATTGCTAAATATCGGGGCAGAAAGGTCCCAGGTTTCTAGTCCTTGGAGTCTGTGTGTCTGGCTTTGGGAAGAAAAATCCTGTGTTCTGGTTCATTAGGGGAAGGACCTTTTGTTGACTCTTGTGGCCGTTTCACTTCAGACAGGATGGATATCTAGACCATTTCTACCCAGGAAGTCCTACTTGCCTTGTCTGGTGTAAAATGATGATGCTATGCACTAAAGTAAAATCTTATTAATAACTAAATAAAACCAGAGAGCATCCCCTTCAGGATCCCAGTCCGTGTGTGTGTGTGTGTGTGTGTGTGTGTGTGTGTGTGTGTGTGTGTGTGTGCATCCCTGGAGACTTGCATGTGCCCTGCACCCCACTCTGGAGGCATTTGTCAACTGAAACATATTATCACTGTCAGTTGACTGGGCAGTATGGAGTGTTGCTAGGCAGCAGGAGTCACTAATGACAAAGTCTAAGGTATTTTCGAGTGATGTCTTAGGGCCTCTTCCTGTGCCATTCATTTTTTGATGTGGGCTCATGAGTAGGAAGTCTCCCACAGTTCCACCCTGATTAATCCCATGAACTGGGGTAACAGACTGAGTAAGAGGAAGTGGTGGTTCACTGGTACACTTTCATTCCTCGGTGCTTCCTGATTGCTGAGGAGATGTGCATCTCACCCTGCCACCATCACACCACTGCCCCGCACCCCCAACTCAGTCAGGCAGACTGTGTCCTCAAACTGTGAGCTGACATTAATGCTTCCTCTCTTAAGTTGCCATTGTCAGAGCAGCAGGTGACTCCTCCAGGTGTTCAGTGAGAAGCAACCAGAAGGTGAAGGTTTGTGTGTCCCACCAGAGCGATGAGACTGCTGGATACATTAGATGCTTCTCCCCCTTTTTTTTCCCCTTTGCAGCTACAGTTCTTTAAAAGTCAGAGTCTCTTCCTAAGGATTTAATAGATTAGCACTCAGCCAACAGATTATCTACTCTAATCAGTCAATCCACTAACACTCCTTGAGGGTCGGTATATAAAATGCATCTCACTGCTTACTCTGAGGAATGCAAGATAAGCCCATGAATGTGAGTTCTGGGCCAACAAAAGCCTTTTGAACAACTGGAAGTAAGCTGTGGAAAGTGCTGAGCGTTTAGTATGGTGTAAGCCCGCTGTGGATGGGGTCTATTGATGCTCCATCGTTGCCGCTCCAATCTGGTGATCCCTGCTTTGAGCAAGCTAAAGAATTCTAGGCCCCAAGTTCCTCCTGGGGAAGATGGAGATGATGTAGCCTTTGTTCTTTAAATGTGTCATGAGCCTTACATAAGATCACATTTGGAAAACGGCTTTAAACACTAGAAAACATGGAACAAAATATAAGGAATGAGCAGTTATTTGCTGCTGAGGGGGATAAGGGCTTAATTCCAAGTGAAGGGAAGAAATCATATACTCTTGTTCTAGCTCCCACTCTTGGGACAGGCCTGGGACAAGGTCTTGAGTGATATGTACAACACCATCCACTTCCAGGTCTCTAGGTTCAGGTGTTTGAGTGACTGACTGTGCTGCTTAAACTGTAATGTGATATAACTTTGTTTAAATTGTAATTTGATGCAATCACTTGAGAGGAGGGTTTTGTGTGTGTGTGTGTGTGTGTGTGTGTGTGTGTGTGTGTGTGTGTGTGTTCTAGACAAGATCTTACTATGTATCCCTGGCTGACCTTAAACTTACTATGTAGACCAGGCTGGCTTCGAACTCACAGAGAACTGCGTGCTTCTATCTTCTGGGTAATGGGAGTATAGGAATGTGCAACCATGCCCAGCGGAGAAGAGGATCTGAATGAAGAATTATCTATACCAGATTGGCCGGTGAGCACGTCTGTGGGGACTGTCTTGATCATTCATTGATATAGAAAATTTCACCTTGAGTTTGGGCATCATTATCTCCTGGGCTGTGCCCTGGGATGCTCAGGGGTGGAAACCACTAGCTGGATACTGACTGAGCAAACAAGGGCAGTTGTTCTCTTCACTCTTGACTGTGGGTATGATGTGACCAGCTGCTTGAATTCTTGCCTTGACTTCCCCAAACTGTAGAGTGTATAGGTGGGCACTGTAAGCCAAGCACACCCTTTCCTCCCCTCTGTTGCTTCTTGTTAGGTTGTCATAGCAACAGAAATGTAGAAATGAAGACACTGAATAAGGACGAAATGGTAAAAGTTGAAGTTAATATTGGTCTCAAGTTTTGCTTTCCAGCTACCAAGGTCATCCACATGTTCATTTGCTCAACATTCCTGGTGGAATCATGAAAAAAAAAAAAAGACCAACTTGCCAATCTCCAGAGAATCTGACTCTAGGAATATTCTATTTAAATTTTACTGTCTAACAAAGTGGGCAGACGCCAATGGCTAAGACACAACTGGGTCACTGTCACCTCCAAAAGTAATTCAGGCCTTTGTCCTGGAACTACAATTGCTGCCTTTTAAGGACCGTGGGCTGAACTGCTGGAGATGTCATGGGAAAGCTCACAGGGCACATGGAAGGGCTGTGGTGGCTTGCTGAGGTCCTGAATCTACAGCACTGGTTATGGAGCCCTGGAAGGTGTTATGTAATGAGCTTCTAGTTCACTAATATGCATACATTTTTATCACCCATCTAAGGGAGTTAAAGTCCCTTATTAAAACAAAATGCAGACTCTCTACAGTTTTAGTCCCCATAGGAGACTGCCCAGGTAAGGAAAGGTATTTGGGCTATTTGTGCCTACCTCTATTCCTTCCATGTTTTATCTGCCTCCTGGGTTTGCTTTCTTTAATCACTGTGACCTCATTGCATTGGCTTCCCTCTAAACTCTGTCCTAGCAGTGAGCAAAACATTCTAGAGCTTTCATTTACACTGGAAAACAAAGCTTTTGAATCTTGAGGACTAGACTCTTCTGAAAGGCTCTATTCAGTAGAGAAAAAGAGAAAACAGAAAATGTGAAACTCAGAACACAAATTTCTAAGTTGGTCACAGCCACTGTCACATCCCTTCTCTGGATGTAGCTGGAGCCACAGCTAAGCCAGCCTGTGCTCATTCTTGGGCCCATTCAACTCACAGTTTTCTAGTTTCCTGACCCTGTTGAGAGTGTCCTGACAGTTTGGATACTTTTAAATCAACAAACAGAATAACCCTCCCCAGAGTGATTATTCTCCTTGAAAGGAGAGCCTGAAAGACAGCAACTACATAAGGATAACCATAGCTAACTTGGTAGTTGTTAGTATACACCTCTCAGATACACTGTAGTAGTAAAAGGGGTCTACTGTCAAGCTCATTTAAGACCAGGCTTTCTGGGACCTGCTCTTAGTCAGACAGGTATAGCAATGGCCCCAGTGCAGATCCATTTGAAAGACACTACTATGGGTGACTGACCAAAGGATTCGCCCTGGCCAAACCTTCCTTAGAACTAGAATGTGGTTCAGGGTCCCTCCTCTTCCTTTTTTCTCCAGTCTATTTCTGCTTCCATGACTGTCAGACATTCATTATGTCTGAAGGTCCCCATAACTCACTGGGTACCACCCCAGTAGATCTAATTCTACCATGATAGCTGATTCTCATCAGACTGGCATGGTTGGGAACCCAGGAGGGACATTTGAGAGTAACCCAAGTGATTAGTGGTTTCAATCTTTCAGGTTAGACACTTTCTGTCTCTGGTTGACCCTAGTGGTCCAACCACTAACTGCAAGGTTAGCTGGGCAACTGGGATCTTCTTTCTCCTCATGGAGGTTGTTCCTCTTTGGTCAGAGCAACTGCTTCCCTGGAGGGACATTAACACTTAGTTGCTTCAGGCTGGGTGCTTGACTTCAGAAACACAGCCAAGACAGCTCATGTAGGTCCATCCACATTACATTATTTATGTCTCTTTGGCAATCTAAGAGGACAGGAGCCCTGAAAGTAGCAAAATAAAAAAAAGTCAAAACACAACGTCTTGTCTGGGAAACATTGAAAAAGGTAGGGCTGCGGTCACAGCCCAGTCAACAGTACCTTGGTTGTTTGGAAAAGCAAAATAAAATTCCATCTGTTTCCACAGCTGTGTCAGAGATGGAAAACACAGACAAAGCATGCACACAGACACCTGTCAACACAGCAACACCCAGTGATGGGAAGGGTTCGCTTTCTACAAGCCTATTCAGAATTTTATAATCAAATGATTTAAAATACCTTCAATATTTTCTTATTGTACAGTCTGGCATGTAATTAGATATGGTCCCTGGGTAAGCAGTCTGGCCACAGCTCTAGAGCTCATGATCAATTGTGTGTAGGTGTTTGAACATAGCCATCTCTGAGAAGAGGGCCCTGATATTTTTAGTTTGCTAAATATGCCATTGTGATGTCACTGAATACCTGGTTGGTCCCATGGGCACTGAAGGTTAGGGGACTAATGTCACCCTTATTCTAATTTTCTCTGCCTTTTCTGTTTTCTACCCTTTGGAGTAGGCAAGGATATCTTTGGGAGTGAAAGCATCAACTTATATCCAGGACTTCTTATCAAACTAAGTTCATGTCATTGCCTATGTTTCCTCATAGCTAGGGATTCATAAGGTGTTTTATATGTAGTATGTGCTGTAGCCTGTATCTGCAACATGCTCCAAACACCCACTGTTAAAGGTTTGGTTCCCAGGTGCTACTATAGGAATCTGGTGGAACCTCAAAGAGGTGGGACCTAGAGGAAAGAAGTTGGGCCACTGGGTATGTACCCTTGAAAGGCACAGCGAACCCCATTCTTTACTTCAATTTGGTTTCTGTGGTTATAGAGAAGCAAGCAATCATCTCTATCTTGGGTTCCCATCATAATGCCCTATGTTGTTACTAACCCAGAACCAAAGTGGCCAAGTCACCATGGACTAAGACTTTTGTAAACCATCACCTAAAATAAACCATTTTTAAAAATTATTTTGTCATTAGAATTTATAGAGCTGACTAACACAGTTGTGCCTTGTTTCCTAGTGTAAAATATCCATGGACATGAGGAGAAAATTTTTATAATAATGATTAGGCCTACAACGCCAGGTGAAGTGCTTTTCTCCTATTCAATACCCAGTCTTGCTTCTTTGCCATGAGAAGCTGTTTCAACACTCAAGGTATCGGAGCCGCTCAAGTTCGAGGTCAGCTCTCCACTTAACTCTCCAGTCCAGTAATAAGGAGATGAGAACATTGCTGTTGGAGCTATGGACCACTTGGAGGATTTAATAAAGCTATCATTCTCACCATAGAAATACACAGCAGTGCGAAAAAGGAGGCCTACAATTTCATGCAGGTCATGGGTGCCCCTTTCCACTCCATTTCATTCTCGAGACTTAATCACGAACATATATTCTAAAGTGACCTTACAGGACTCTTTTTCTTTGTATCGGCTGCCATTTGAACATATCCCTGTGAGTTTCTATGTACTGGAAACTTAATCCCCGACTTCATATGCTAATGGGATTTGAAAGTGTGGCCTCTGGGAAGTAGTGGGATTGGATGAGGTCATACAAGGGGCAGCATCATCGTGGCTTTATGGATTCTCTTGAGATAGGCCTGGAGAGATGGCTCAGCTATTAAGAGCATATCCAGAGGCTTAGAGTTCAGTTCTCAGATCCCATGTCTGGTGCCTTTCAACTCTTTTAACTACAGCTCCCCTACATCTTCTCCTGGCTTCCCTATTGAGTATTGCTCTCCTGTTCAAATACCTACAACTGACACTCCCCTCCCCCAGACAATTAAAAATAAATACAGAAATAAAAATTGATTTCTTTTTTCCCCTTTAAGGTATTTATGTCATTACATGTATGTTAGTGTTTTGCAAGCATTTATGCATGTGTACCACGTGCACACTTGGTGCCTGTGGAGCTCAGAAGATATTGGGTCTCCTGGGACTGGAGTTCCATAGGGCTATGAGCCACCAAGCATTCTGGGAATCAATCCTGAATCCTTTGCAAGAGCAACAAGTATACTTTAACTGCTGAGCTATCTCTCCAGCTCAAGGTCTTTTGAGGTAACACCCTTACTATGTCCTGTCATGTTCTACCTTCTGTCAATCTGACCTCAGGAAGGTCCTGGCTAGATGCTGAACACTTCTAGACTTTCAACTTCCGTCACCCCAAGCTAAATCAACTTTTCTACTGAAATTACCTGGTCTATGCTATTCCATTACAGCAACAGAAAATGGGTTAAGAAAAATATCCAGAAGTTCCCATAGCTAAGCTGGTAATTCCCAGGGAGAATTTTCCCCAAGAAATTCAAGAGCTCTGTTAGTAAAAACATTCCTTCTAAAATTTATTCCGAACAAGCCTGTGGGATCCAACAGAGAAGATTTTTATCCTTTTTCTCTTAAACCCCAACATTACACTGTGCACAGGCGTGTCTATACACAGAGGTCTCTGTCTTCCCTTAGGATTCTGTAAATTGTCCAAGTAATTAGCCAGGGCCAGGGTTGCAATGTTTCTAAGCTGCTAGTTTTGCAGGGGTGAGTGCTGATTAATAAGAGGACACACATGGATGTGTCAGGCATGGTGATGGGCAGACCGAGAGCCAGGAGGGGCTCAGGGAGATAAGGTCTTTGGATAAGAAGGGCTGTGAAGTACAAAATAGTCTTATTAAAAATGCATGCTGTTGAGGAAGAAACCTTTAAGTGACCTCATTTTTGTTCCATTCTGAAAGATTTCTTACTCCAGCTAGCCTCCCGTGAGTGGATTAGATCACATTTTCTTTTCTCTTCCAAGCATCCTGTTTCTTTTAATTTCTGCTGAAATCATCATCACCCTTGGGGCGAGCCATCTTTCCAGAGAAATGAACTCTTCTGTCTTCAGCCCAGGCCTCTGCAGAGAGAACATGTCCTCATGGCTCTGCAGAGAGAACATGTCCTCATGGCTCTGCAGAGAGAACATGTCCTCATGGCTCTGCTTTCTTTAGGACCAGGTGGGACAAATTCTACCACATTGATCTTTTGGGATTTTGATGCGTTTTTCATTATTCATTGTTAGTGTTTGGTTTTACAGGGATTTCAACCCCCCCCCCCTTTTTTTTAACTCGCTTATGGTTAAAGTGATTGTGAGGCTTACCAGAGAGCCTAATATTAAGGAAAGCTTTGTCCTGTTGGTTCAGTTCAGAACAGGTGTCTTCTGCATCATCAGGCAACATCAGACACAGAGTCCAATGCCAAGGACTAAGAGGTGATGGTTCTCCATGTCAGGGGCATGGTGGTGACATCTACTCTTAGAGATTACACTTGAAATACTTGGCACAAGCAAGACCTGTGAGGTGCCTTAAAAAACTTGCAGGCAGGAAGAACCAAGAATGTTTCTTGGAAGAAGGGACAATATGATGTTAAAAGAAAAGTGTAAGGGGTGGGGGGGAAAGCAAGCTGGCACAGGAGAATGTGTGCCGACGGAATGATTGGCAGCAGGAATGATTGGCAGCAGGAGATAGAAAGGGTTAAAGGGTCATGAAAATAATTGAATGGTGGTGATATGGTGAAGAATAGGAGTAATCAAACAGGGGAAATGACACAATAAGATCTGGGACTTGCGGTTATTGTTGGTGAGTGGATACTGGGAGGAGGGGATGGCAAGTGGGAAGGGAAACACTGGAGAATTGAACTGCATTGTAAATCAGTTGTCCCTCGGTGTTCTCAGGAGATTGCTTCAAGGACTCTCAAATGTACCAAAATCCCAGGATGCTCACATCCCTTCTATAGAATTGTACAGTGTGAGCCTTGCCTTCTGCATACTTTAAATGATCTCCGGAGACTTAGAATACTTAATGAGATGGAAATAGATGTAAATAGCTGTTTTGCTGCACTGTTTAGGGAATGACAAGAAATCGTGTTTATATTCAGCACCCAAGTCCTTTTTTGCTAAAATATTTTCTATGCTTGACACAATCCCATGGGCATGAAGGCCACCTATATTTATGTTTAGGCTGCTTAGTGTGTATATAGCAGTTCATTATAAAAATCTTCATCCTTCTATATAAAAATATTTAATATTGATGGTTTCTAAAGGAAAGCCAGTAAACCTAAAGTGAAAGGAGGGGAGTGGGAGAGATGTGGACCTAGAGGGTCAGAAATAAAACGTCATATATCTTATGAATAAGATTGTAATAATATACATGATATATCTTATATATAAGCCTACATAGTTAAATCTTAACCAACTTGAAATAGTGTAGCAATTGTTCCCACCATGTAGCTTGGGTGGCATAATTCTGAAGCTCTTGTCTTTAGGATTTAAGGTAGTGTAAACTATTGCTCAATGAATGATAACCAGGGTCTTTTATCACTTGAGGACTAACCTATTAAGCCATGAACAGGCCTAGGTTGTACCCAGGATGCAGGAGTGGGAGACAAGAGAACAGCTGTTCTCACTCCAATCATCGCAAAGCAATCTTAAAAAGTGATAGGGGAAACACAATTGTTTTATGGCTTGTGTTTTTTTTTTAAGATATAAATACTGGATTTAAATGTACATAAAAGTAAGAAATAACATACTAGGACTAATTCTAACTTAGCACATTATAACTTAGCAGTCAAAATATTGAGAGTTTAGGAGTCTTGTGTTTAAAGTGTTTTGAAGGGTAGTGTGAACGGTGCCTGCTTTCTTCTTGTACTAGACCCTCCTCTATGGCAAGGGCGTCTTCCTTTGCCTGGGCAGATCCACACACAGCATCCGTTTCCAGCCCGCTAGCCTTTGAACTTTCAATGCCTCAAGAACTTGGGGCTTCCTTAACATTTATTTTTGCCGATGTCGCTTCCTCTGGACGTCTTCATCCTTTCCTCATAGCCATTTCCTAGTTCTTATGTGCAAACCCATCTTCCCAGTTCCTCTTGCGGCTCGGGCGGGCCTTCTGATGGGCTGCTCCCCACATCTTACAGCCAGCTACTTCCTTGAGGACTCAGTCCTGCTTTCAAATTGCATTTCTTTATGGCATTGTCGATTTTTGTGACTTTGTTATATTCTTTGCGTTTTGTTATGGACTTCTTTTCCTCTGCTCTATTAAACGAACAAACAAACAAACAAACAAACAAAAACAGTAGGTTCTTGCTATGTAATTCAGAACAACTTAAAACTCACTGTATGATCCAGGTTCTCTTCAAACTTACAGCCCTTCTGCCTTCAGTTGTCATATGATGAGATTCCAGATGTGCAGCATTAAACAAAGGCAGCTTCTTTCTTTTTTTTTCCCCTGTTTCATTTTTGACATAAAGTCTTGTGCAGCCCAGCCTGACTTGAAGTCACTATGTGGTTGAGACTGGCCTTAAACTCCTGATCCTTCTACCCCCACCTTCCTAGTCCTGGGCTTACAGACAAGAGACACCATGCCAGGCTTGAATCTTGTATTCTTTCTCCTGAATATTCAGTTTTATAAAAGGTCACTGGAAGCTAAGGAATTGCTTTGCTGTCTGTATACAAACTGAAAATAGGCATAGTGACCAGTCCCCTAGGAGCTCTGAAGGAATAGCACGGTCCCCGATCACTGCAATCTGTTATTTATGTAGCAATTTGTGTTCTGATTATCAAGTAGCAGGCATTGTACTCAAAGCAATCACTCACAGATAATTCACCCTGGTAACAGATTGGAACTGGGCTGTTGGGCTGACTGGCACTACTTAACAGACTGTGGTAACAGAAATTCAAGATTATGGGCACTTCGCAAAGTGTAGACTTCTGGTACCTCCTGTTGAGTCAGGAAAACAAAATCAAACACCTCTCAGCTGAGAGAAAGGAAGGTAGAAAGAGATAGCCACAGAGAGACAGAGAGAGACAGAGACAGAGAGTGTGGGAGTGCAGATCTCTTAGGGCAACAGTGGGAAATGTCTGGGATCCTCAGTAGTGAATGATAACATGGGACCAGCCAACGTTTTTTGTTTGGTTTTGTTTTAAACAGGATCTGGCTTTGTAGCCCAGGGTGATCCTGAACTCACTATCTTCCTAAAGCAGGGATGGGGAAGCTGCCTCTTCCAGGGCACTGCTAAGTACTGTTAAAGCACCGATTCAATTGCTGTCAATGTTAATAAGTTCTTTAAGTCCCTGTAAGCCCTCCCTCTGATTTAATTTTTCTGGGGATAACTAAAGAGAAGGAGGGTGGACAATCTACCCCTGTAACTGGCAGCTATTGCATTTACCCTTGCTTTTCTATATGCCTTGAACAATAAGGCTCTTCATCCAAGAGCCAGGCCGACTACCCTAGGCAGCCATTTCAAACATTCCACAGACCCCTTGAGAAAACTACACAGTGGTTGTAGATGATTGCTCTAGCTCTTGAAGAAAATGTTCACCCTCAGCTATGACTGCTTCAAAGAATTTGTACGAGGCATTTGCTAAGTCCCAGTGAACCCCCAAACCATTTCTTCTGTGGGCAGAGGGAAGAACTCGTCCCTCGGAGGCTTAGCTAGGGGACAGTTGTGACTGCAGCTAAGAAGGCAAGGCCATGATGTTTATGTGGGTATAAAGATAAACCTTCCTTTGCTTGCCGAGGTTTGCTGGACTTGCTGTAAACACATCTTCCCTGGCTACATAATGAGGCTCGCTTGGTGAGTCAGCCTGGGGATTCCCTCCAGTGAGGCTTCTCCTGATACTGCAACGTTAGGCCCAATAAAATGCTTCTCTTGGGCGGCGCTTCCTTACCTACTTTTCTTAGCACAAGAGAAGCTGATGAACATGCAGAACAGAGCACGAGGGACAGCAGTGTGGCGGTGAGGGCTGAGCAGTTGGTAGACCAAGCTGCACGATCAGCAAGGCAGCCAGATGCTTGACAGCTGCCATAGAGACAGAGGAACAGCTTGAGAGTACAGCCAGTGCGAAAAACACGGGAAACGATGGAGGGAAAGATGGATATAGGGAGTGACAGAGAGCTGAGGCTGAAGAGGGTGAAAGGCTATAAACCCAGAGAAGAGAAACTGCAAGCTCCACCTACTACACAAGTTCTAAAGCTGTGCTTCTCAACCTTTGTAGTGCTGGAACTCTTTAATACAGTTCGTCATGTTCTAGTGATCCTCTCCAACCATTTTATTTTTGTTACTTCATAACTGTAATTTTGTTACTATTATGAGTCTTAATATAAATATCTGTGTTTTCAGGCAACTTCTATGAGGATCCTTTAACTCCCCAGGGTCGTTGCGACCCTCAGAGAACCAACTTTCTAGAGCACTATTAAGCATTTAGGGCCAAGGGTCTCAGACACTCCAGACCTAGGAATGGCAATATTACCTTCTGTCAGGGGCTAAGCATCCTGATACTTAGGGCCTATCTGGAATCTGCCATGCTGGCTGCTTGCTTTTGGCTAAGAAGTGTCAAAATTTTAGGCTTGCCTTTGTAGAGCTAAGGGTCACACTACACAAGAGCCAGGACACTAGAAAGTGTCACCCGCTGCTGCTCTCACCTGCCTTCTGCCTCACTTTGCTGTTGGCCATACAGCCACTGAGCGATCGTGCTTTAAGACTTCTTGCCTGCCTGCGACTTCTGTTCCATAGCAAAAGACTCCAGATAGATAAGCAGTAATTCTCCTGCCTCAGCCTCTCCAGTTCTGGGATTATAAGTGTGTACTACCATGCCCAGCAAGACCAACTACTCTTGCTTAAACATGTTTGCTGGGCTGGCCTTTCCACTGTCAATTGTTTCAGGGAGGTTCATTTTTATGTTTCTCAGTACGTGTGATGTGTCTGTTCTTATATTTCAAAACAATAATTTATTAAAAGTATAGGATCCTCAAACGATTGTAGTTAAATGACTGATTTTGGGTATTTACACTTTTATACATTAATATTGTTTCTTCAGAGACCACTGAGATAGCTCAGTAGGAAAAGCACCTGCCACCAAACTCAACAACCTGCGTTTGTTCCCCAGCACCCAGAGTAGAGGAGAAAACTGACTCCCCTAAACTATCCTCTGGTCTCCTCACACAGGTGTGTCTCCACCACACGTGCAATTTAAAATGTTTAAAAGACAGTGTGCATGAAAATACAATGCTTAATGAAAGATTATATATTTGACCTTCGCATTGACGTGCAAGCTTACCAGATCCGGTCATTTCTGTAATGCTTGCAGGGGGTTGGCATTTGCTACAGAATGTGATGAAAAAGATCTGGATGACAGTAATGTGAATAGTTGGGAGATGTTGCAGAGATCCAAGAGCACTCATGGGGCAATTCGCACAGCAAGTGAGATGAGTTCTGAAGAAGTTCTCTTTATAACCAGGTAGAAAAGTGTGTGCGCGCTCGTGTGTGTGTGTTTGTGTGTGTGTGTGTGTGTGTGTGTGTGTGTGTGTGTTCCCATCGTTTTCTCTCTTTTCTGACTTGGTAGGTGAGTCAAATTCTCTCAGTAGCTGTTTTGGGTTCAGAGGTCCCCAGGATTCTCTCACTGTTTAAAACAAATGACATAATGCTTTGAGAACAGTAACAGCATCTTTAGAAATCAGAACAGATTTCAAGGGAAACTCAAGTACATTCAGATCAGAAGTACAGGAATGCTGTGTGCAGGTGAGAGGCCTAGGCTCAGAGGCTCCTGGAAGTGACTGTTGCTTGGGTACAAAGTCACCACTGTATCCTGGTGATGGTTAAGTCCTACAGACCTCAGGGATCATGGAGTGTTATGCTAGAAACATCTTTAGACATGTCAATGTCTTTCCAGAACTTCAGAATCTATTGAATAACCATCAGTAAACAAGCTATTTCACTTTTGTTGGCTGCTATTTAAATAATCCTGATTTCATACGATAGCAGGTGCTGTTTTTTATTCCCATTTTAAAACACTAATAACCTTCAACACACATTTTCACACAGCAGTAGGTAACAATGTGTGACAATAATGTGTGTGTGTGTGATAACGAGAATGGCTACAAAAGGGTTAAGGAGGAACAAGTTCAAAGTGTTACTGGAGGAGGTGCAGACAGAGACAGTAATGAAGGCAAGTCACTGCAGGTGGTTACAAGATAATAGTGTAGCCCAGTTGGAGGAAGCTGCTGGAGGCAAGCTAAGCAGAAACATCAAAGGTAGAGCCAGATGCAGAAGGTTAGTACTGTCAGAGGCAGGCTGCAGCACCATGAAGATGGGAGATGGGCAAGACAAAGCTGCGAGACTCAGGTGTGGCACAGTGCCCAGCCCAGACGAGTGGGTAGACGGATCAATTCAAGTTGGTCAAGCAATGGAGGCCATGTTGAAATAAAGACCCAGAGGCTGTTGGGTGTTCTCTGCCTGTTGGTCTTTTGACATAGGCACGAGGTCATCAAATAACAGGTCACTGGGCTAGGAGGGTAGTCAGAGAAGTCAAGGATGGATTTATTCCTCATAGTCAGCTGTGTTTAAAATTGAGAGCCAAGGCTATAGGGCTTTGAAGACTGGTGAACTGGATGAGATCTGAATCCTATCTCTAGCCTTAGTAGAGGCAGGACACTCTAGACTGCCCAGAAGGTCATATTATTTCTATCTGGAGGCTTTCTGGAAAAGAACAAAATCATACCATTTCCTTCACTACTAGAAAATCCAGAGCTGGGGAAATGGCCCAGTGGGTAAGGATGTTGGTAGCTGCTAGCATAATGACCTTTCTGGGTTCAATTTCTTCCCAAACCCATGTAAAAGCCAGACCCATGTAGGGTCTGTAACCCCAGTACACCTACGGGGAAATGAAACACAGAGACAAGGCAATCCCCAGAAGCAGAATGTACCCTGTCTCAACCAGATGTAACAATGGGGACCATGAGGACCAGTACCCAGGGTTGTCCTCTGACCAGTACATTCATACGATAGAACTTGTGTACTGTGTCCATGCATACATAGTATGCATGTATGCACTGGGAAAACAAGTCAACAGCTCATTGAGTGGATCTGTCAACCATCGGGTCAGAAAACAGTCCTAAGGAAAGTCATCTATTCTGGAGACCTTATATGGTATAAATTATACCGAAAAAATGCAGGTTTCCACAATGTTCTCTCTGGCCCTTGTCTACTCACTTCTAGAGATTGCTCCTTACACAGTACACAGTAGTCCCTTTGGCTATTGGCTTTTTAAAAACCCTTTAGAATGTCTCATAATATCCCAAACCTAATGGTTTCTGTTGTCTAGTCTCTTCAAGTATCCTCTGAATTCATTGTGTGAAAACCATTCCATTCAAGCAGAGACCAGAGTGAGATCATGAAAATGGTTCATCAGCTGTTAGGTTGCACACTCCCCCCCTTTTAATAGGATCCAGACAGTCGTTGGTCTAAAACAATGGTCCTCAACCTTGCCAATGCTGTGGCTCTTTAATATAGTTCATCATTTTGTGGTGAACCCCAACCATTAAATGATTTTGTTGCTACTTCATAACTGTGTGCCTGCTCCTGTTATGAATGATAATGGAACTACTGGATATGTGGCCCCCAAATGTGTCACAACCCACAGGTTGAGAACCACTGGTCTAGAGTGTTCAGTGAGGTTTGGGACCTGGGTTTTCTATTATATTTCTAATAAGCCCATGTGCTTCCAACTTATGGGATACCCTTTTAATTCCACAAATAGATTATTTATTAGTCTGTGCCTTGTGGTTCACATTGCACAGGTGGTGTTTACAGGCAAAAGCAAGACAGAGTTATCCAACCTCTGCATTTTCACTCAGAGTTGAGCCAGCTGCTGCCCTATAAATGTAATCATCCAGGGAAAGGCACAGCACAAAGCCACTGTTCCATTCAATATGGAATAAGTTTGGGCATGGCCCAGCCTGATCTCCACATGGGTTAGTATCCTTTATGTCCTTTGTGGAGAAGCTGATGTAGTTGGAAAAATGGCATTTATCTAGGTACATAATTAGTACCCAGGCATGATGTATAATCATATTATTTTGGCTTCTCAAATCCTCAGACCAATGCTATAGTAAGCCCAATAAAACTGAATCTGTTTAGATTTGGAAATAAAATGGATTCAGTTCTTGCTTCCTGGGCAGGCCTCAGGTACACACACCTTCAGAGATTTCAGAATGGGACTTCTTTGTATGGACTCACCAGTCTTTACAATAGATATTTATAAAAGATTTATTTTCATTTTTATGTGGATGGGTGCTTTTCCTTCATGTATATGTGTGTACTGTGTGCATGCAGAGTCCATAAACTCCAGAAGATCTTTGGAAGAGCAAACAGCACTCTGAATGACTGAGCCACCTCTTCAGCCTCGTTTGTAATTTTTGAACCAAGAATAATATTTTTTGCTCCTTCATGGAGCAAAATTAAAAAAAAAGTAAAATTAAATCTCGGATTGTGAACACTCTCACTAACAAAGTGAAAAAAATTACCCTGGAATATGGAATAAGTGTGTGAACTTCCAAGGGCAAAAAGTTATATCCATGTTAAAAATTCACAATCAGAGTCAAATTGTCTTGGACTAGATGTTAGTCCCCAACAGACATTTGTTTTGTACACTGTGTCACCATAACATCCTTCTACCATGTGAAACCTTTGGGGATGTATTCATTAACCACATCTTAACTCTGCCACTAACAATCAACTGAAGCCAGAGCAGAGGTTTTTCTACCTTTTGGTAATCCATGCGGTGTTTCCATTAATGTACTGGAAAAGTACCTTGATTTAAGGTTTTGTTTTCTTCTGTGACCATAAAAACTTAATGAAATCTTTACCACATTGGAACATGTGGTGTCTGAGGCAACTAAACCCATATTCCTAGGCCATGAGCAAAGAGCAAAGCCCTGTAAACTCTTTGGTTGAAGTGATAGCCTCAAGGTCTGGCAAGATAGCAGAGGTGGCTGTGGAGATGAGAGAAATTGATGACCTGGTAGCCATGGTAATGAACAGACTGGGTGACAGGTAGCATGGTGGTAATAGAACTGTTAACACTCAACCGGAGAATCAGAAGGAAGGTGGATGACTATCATCTGTGATGTTACCCATCATTCGTCCCTGCCTTCCAGTTGCAAATGACCACGGGAGGTGCTAGAGAATATAGGACTCTGTAATGTACTTTCACAAGGTTATCAAGCATAGCAGCAGACGACTTTTCAGTGGTATAACTGTTTTTGAGTAACTCTTTATCCATACTCCTGTAACTAGGTTATTGGTTCGCCAAATCAGACTTGGATGGCATAGTGGTTTGTCATTGGTGACTTATACCGATTAGACATTTAGACATTTGCGAATTCATCTTTATAAAGGAAAATGAATGCAACATAAGTAGAGAAGGATAACTTCAAAATATTGTCTGTGGTTTTGGTTAGAGATGTTATAGTGATTCAGTTATGAGTCTTTCTGGGGAAAACTTCTCAAAAGCCACATAGTGAAAGAAATAATAATAATCTACCATTTTTGGATCCCTATTAAAACTGCATATTATTTTTTAAGATTTACTTATTTCTATTTTATATGTATAAATGTTTTTGCCTATGTGTATGGATGTGCATCATATGTGTCCCTGGTGGCCATGGAGAGAAAAAGAAGATATCAGATCCCCCAGAATACGAGTTACCAATGGTTGTGAGCTGTCATGTGGTTTCTGAGAACCAAATCCAGGGGTTTTGCAAGAAAAGCCAGTGATCTTAATGTCTGAGTCATCTCTTCAGCCCCTAGTTATTAAAAGATATAAAATAAAAGATAAGTGAGCTAGTGTACTAGATTTATTTTGCTTAATGTTCACAGAAAAGAGTGGGCTAAGATTATTATCACTGTTCCTGTCTTTTTATCGATGAGTTAAATAGTGGAACTTTAATATAAAATATATTTTCCATGGGCATCATCTGCTCTCCATAATGGTGAGCAAGACAATTGGAACAAACGATTTTGTTGAGGACCAGTAAAGAAATCTTAATGAAATAGGAAATTTAATTCTAATATATATATATTAGAATTGTATTCATTTTATTGAATGTTACTTACTCTTTCTAATTAAATTGTGCTAGAACTTACTTTTTTGAAATATGATAGCATTTTCACTTAAAAATTTAAATATGATTATTATATTTAAGCCTTAAGCATGGTGGTCATTCTTTTAATCTACTTATTCAATGTTCCATATAAAAGGAACATTGCCTCTATGTAAGCAACCTTCATAGTAAATTTTGTTAATTATGCTGGAGTTCTTGTTCTCATCTGAGAGGCTTTGACCACTCTAAAGCCAGGGACTCCTTCCCTTCCCCCTCCTTCCCCTCCCTTCCCTTCCCCTTCCTTCCCTTCCTTCCTTCCCTTCCCTTCCTTCCTTCCCCTTCCTTCCTTCCCTTCCCCCCTCCCCCTCCCCTCCCTGCCCCTCTTCTCCCTTCCCTTCTCTTTCTTCTTCTTCCCTCCTGTTCCTTCCCTTCCCTCTCTTTTTCCTTCCCTCCCTGCCCCTCCTGTCACTTCCCTTCCCTTTCTGAATCTCCTTAAACTTCTATCTTTCTCTCCTTATTAAGACCCCAAAGAATTCAGTCTCAGATGAGAATAACCCACAGGTAGACCAGCAGCCACACCACCTTTCCTTGGCTGCACTGAGAGCAGACTGATCTTCTGTTACTACTCATTCAATACCCTGGCTCTTCCATTATATCTCCAAGCTTTGAAAAGATAATAGTCAATGACAGGAAGGTACACATGGAAATAAGATACCACAGTCAACTGTTGGCAGAAGAAAAAGAAAACAGGAAGAATCCACATTGGCTTTGAGTATCATTCTAGCATACACAGACACCAGAGCAACTGTCCAGTCTCTTTGTCGGATTAAATCTGCTAATGTTTCCTCTTACTTTTTGGTATTTACACTCATAGGTTAAACCAGCCTGTGATTTTTTTTCACTTTCAGAGCTCCTGAATTTAGGCATCAAGAGTTTCTTGGAATTATGACATGTATTATGAAATATGCTCCCCCCTTATCCTAAGTATGGATTTTAAGAAAGATTTTGAGTATTTTTTCTAAAGTATTTTTCTGAACTATGCAGTGAAGGTGATAAAGTTATCTGTGTGGGGGAGTTATATTAAGGCAAAGTGATTAAAGCTACAGTATATTCTCATCCTTTGTTTCTTCTGGAGTTGGTGTTGAGAAGGCAAAGTGTTTAGGAATTCACTTTTGGCACTGGAGATTAGGCCTAGGACCTCATGTATGTAAGATAAACATTTTTCTGCCAGGCTCTGTGTCTTTCAAAATTTATTTCATTTAGTTTCAAATATGTTAACATAAAGTTGAGAATATTCTCATGTTAACTCTCTGAAGGATGTCTAATAATGCATATTTATGGTTCTGTTTTAATTATCTCCAACCTCACAGATAGAGTGAGGTAGATTCTGTTATGTCCACTCTATAAACAAGAGAACTGAGGCATGGAAAATGCCCCAGCACTTTAAGGATTTGGTCATATATTTGAATCTCATCCAGCCGTCACATTCTCTGACTTAATTAACCACTGTGCTACGTTTTCTCCATTGTAACAATGATGACAATGGTGTGTCAAAAATCCAAGAAACTGAGGCTTTGGTGTCATGGGCTTTTTATGTAGAATGCTCTGTAAAATGTTCACTTGACTAGTTGGAAAATGAGTCTAAGGAGGTCAACATTCTCAACAATCCCTGAATGGGAAAAGATGTTTAAGTCATTTCTTAGCTCAAGACTGAAACACTGAGACAAACTTACCAGATTAAAACTGCAGACTTTATTTAAAAGATTATATCGAGCCATGATTCCCTCAAAGAATTAACAAGCAATGTATTTCCACTGCTAAAGTCCTGGGTCAAGCCACCATCATTGCTTGCCTCAGCTACTCAATCTTTACAAAGGTCCATCTTTGGTCAGGTTCTGTGAAGTCACTATTTTGCCTTAAAATTCTGCCTTGCCTTGTGCCAAGTTATTCCCTCAATTTTAAACCTTCATTTAAAATTTATTATAATACTCCCCTTCTCTTTTATTATCAAAGAAACAACTATATTTGTCAACTGCTCAAGACACCTGGCCTTGAGGATGCAATAGTACTCATTACACAAGGAATGGCTTTGGCGGCATTTTATGTACCTGCTCTGTCCTTGTCCTTACTGAGGGTCACTCGGATGGGCTGTTTATCCACTCACTCTTGAGTGACAGTGGTTAAAGATTTTTTCCCCCAAGGGAATTAATTTCCTGCCACTTTGGACCATTAGACCATACATATTTTATAATTGAGGAATGCGTAAGACGAGGGTCACAGGTGCTTGAAGTAAAGAGTCCTTAGTGTATACAGAAACAATGAGTGCCAAGACAACGTGGATAAAGCCACAACAGGTCACTGTTGTGATCAATTTCCATTCTACTCTAAGTTCACTCTTTTTGACCATTAATTTTTCAAGGTATCATCAGTCATACTGTCATTTAAATAGAACAAAACCAAACCTCAACAGGAGAATTAGTGGGGCAAGCCACAGTTCTTTGCTACTTCAATCAACACCAGGGTTGTTCTACCCCATCACAATCACCCACTCTAATTTCCTCTTCTACTCTTTGGTGCTTCTGCTTAGCATAGCCAGGTCACTGTGAAAGAATACCCTTGGCAGGGAATAGAGAGGCAAAGATTAAAACAGAGACTGAAGGAACACCCCTTCAGAGCCTGCCCCACCTCTGGCTCATACATATACAGCCACCCAATTAGACAAGATGGATGAAGCAAAGAAGTGCAGGCCGACAGGAGCCGGATGTAGATCTCTCCTGAGAGACAGAGCCAGAATACAGCAAACACAGAGGCTAATGCCAGCAGCAAACCACTGAACTGAGAACAGGACCCTGCTTGAAGGAATCAGAGAAAGAACTGAAGAGCTTGAAGGGGCTCCAGACCCCATATGAACAACAATGCCAAGCAACCAGAGTTTCCAGGGATGAAGCCACTACCCAAAGACTATACATGGACTGACCCTGGACTCTGACCTCATAGGTAGCAATGAATATCCTAGTAAGATCACCAGTGGAAGGGGAAGCCCTGGGTCCTGCTAAGACTGAACCCCAAGTGAACGTGATTGTTGGGGGGAGGGTGGGGAGGGGAATGCCCATGTAGACAAGGAGGGGAAGGGGTTTAGGGGATGTTGGCCCTGAAACCGGGAAAGGGAATAACACTCAAACATAAATAAGAAATACTCAAGTTAATAAAAAAAAAAATTTTAAAAAAAAAGAAAAAAAAAAGAAAATCCAAGCACTTATCATGGAGTGGTCTGAACCACCAGTTGCTCTGCCTTGGGCACACCCCATCTGTTGTAACTGTCCTCAAAGGATTACGACCAGCTTTAGAAGTGCAAACGGCCATCCTTGAGTTCCTGATATACTCATTCCCTACTCCCTTTATCTAACAGCATTCCACCATTTTACCAGTAGTCAAAGCTGGTTAGGCCTACCGATATAATGAATCTTTCTTTTATTTTCTTCCATTATTGGTTCGAGGAGCCCCAAATGAAGAGAGGACAGCAGCAGCTTTGGGCTGAAAAGGTTCAGTTAAATAAAAAGTTTACTGTGAACTCTTCTTGGTCACTTCCCGTGGGACCGGAATTTCTAATCAAGATTAGTTTAAAATTATACTGATAGGGAACAAATTTCTCCAACTGGGTCACTGGATGATTATAGGGAATCTTACTCCATCCCACCCCTCTGGTTCCTGGACCAATACAGTCTGCAGATACTCACTACAGAGTGTTTTATAGCTTGCACTGTCATACACTAACAGTAAAGTGCTGTGTAGTTTGCACTGTGATGAGCATGTTCCAGTCTAATCACATGGGAAGTCTCAGGCAGGCCATGCTTGTGCCTCGGCTGTGTATTAGAGAGACATCCCAGAAAAAGTGGAAGTTCTGAGTTATGTGGCATAGGACATAGGTGATGGATATTGACCTGTGCCTTTTGTCACATTTACTTAGCTGCCTCAGAGTGGATGAGCGGCTGAACTGCTGGTGTTGAATCTTATAACCCAACAGTGTGTCTATCCCCACAGGACCTTCCACTATCTTCTCTCCCAAACTTGTCTTTGATCTTTAAAGTGTATAAACATTGGCTTCTGAGCCATTCAAGCTGTCGCTCATCAGTTTTGGAGAGAATTTGTTTTGGGCTACTTCTTCTGTACAAATTGTGATGAATACAATATCCATCTACATGGGGAGGGTTTCCTCCCTTCAAGGTAAGCACTGAGAACTTCTGATACAGCCAGGGCTTATAATCCAGTTCATGATCTCTGAAACTGGTACAATGGAGATATGAGAAAATGGTGTCCAGAATACCTATCTGTAGGACATACTTGTACTTCCCAGACCTGCATGGTCTCAATTCCAAGTATATAGTTTTTACAGATGACAAGTTGTTGCCAAGACTTACAAACATGTCACTTGTTGCCCGTGGTCATCCCCTGTTCATGAAGGTTACTACCTTCAGATAGTCTTTTGATACTCTACAAAACATATACTACTCTAGTATGGCCTAGTGGCCATCCCAGGGCCACTTTCTGGGTAACAAATACTTCTCGGATGGAGGCGGCATTGCTTTGCTCCCACACTCTTGGGTTCTATTCCTGGTATGTACCCATGATTCTAGCACAATTACTTCTGCTAGATCATTTGGCTCAAGTAGTGGGTTGCTCACACTGCAAAGCTATTTCTCTCTCTGGGCTTACCCAAAACATGCAGCTAACTGAATCATTCAATAAATGGACCAGAACGGGTTTTCCAAGCGTGATGTAAAATGTCTTGAGATTCCAAGCATGCATCTCAGACATTGCACCTCTTTCTTGGAGGTGGGATGTGAAAAGTGCAATAGCTTGCCTTTTACCTTAGAGGGGGTGTCCTGGCAGGCTCTAGATTTCACAGTTCTAGAAGCTTCATAATTTCTGTAGAGTGTTTTTTTTTTTTTAACCTTCGGGTATGTGTGTGTGTCCTCAGTACATTAGAAATACCTACCATTCCCTATTCTATAGCTCTGTTAATGCAATGTTATCACTATAGCAAACGGGCATGAGTTTATATAGGATGGTGAGATGATCAAAGTTTATTTTGACTATATTATGACGACAACGACAAGGAAAGGCTGAGACAGGAAATGTACAAAGCTATGTGTATCTGGTTATTATTATGAGCTGCCTTTGATCCTTCCAGATAATCACAGAAAAAAGAATGCATTTGCCAATCGGTATGCACACACCAAGAGCAAGATGCTGTGGTGGCATCATTCTAAATCCAGCAGAAGTATAACATCAACTGTAATTGGGCCTATCCCACGGTTCAGTTTGTGAACTCCTATCAGCAACCATGATCTGTCTTATTTTTACAAAAGCCATATGGTTGAATTAAATGGGGATATAATAAGATCCACCACCTCTGCATGTTTTAAGTCCTTGAGGGTGGCTCTAATTTCAGATATTCTCTTTTGGATGCGGTATCTCTTCTGATCTATCTTTGTTAAGGGTGGGATAGCTTCAAGGACTTGCCCTTGGCCTTGTGTGCCATGTTATGGCTTTTACTCTCTCAGGAGACAGACCAATATGAAGTTGTCTTCCAGATATGTGCCTCTGTTGTAGCTATGCACATCAAGGTCAAGGAAGTGAGCATATAGTGGGATCCGCAGACTGAATTCAGTCAGAGATGTTTTAACCTGGACTCTATTTATCAAAGTAAGTAACACCTATAAATGTCAACTCTACAAAGACTCTGTGATGGTGTTTAGGGTTTTATGGCTTCCATGTCAGATCTGAACCATATGCAGTAACTGTTAAAAAATAATCAAGAAATTCCTTCTCCTAAGGAAGGAATTATATTTACTCTGATGAACGGTCATGAGCCTTTAGGGGAAGAATTATGATGATAGCTACTGATCTTCTCACTGTTACACTGAGGGGAACGCCCTGAAATCAAGAGTCCTGGTCCAGTATTCACAATAGGCATTCCAAGGCTACTCTGGCTCCTGTTGTTAAATACTTTCTGGATTCTACCACTCTTGTGATGCATAATGTCTTTCTTACTAGAGCTGGTTTTACTTCTCTCTTATGCTATGAAGACAATTAACTTTACCTATTGGTCTATAGATAATGAGGAGAGGCAGAAACAGATCTTGAGGAGGATTGATACTATCCCCAAAGGCATAGACTTTGGGTGGGTCATTTGTATGGCCCCCTTCATCCTCAAAGGCTGCTCACCCCAACAAGAGGAAAGCAGCCACTTGTGCATATTCAAGTAAACTTGGGAGACAAGATTCTCATGTGAACATTCCCATGTTAGGACTCACGTCTTCTATTTCATGGCCCAACTTCCTGTAGGTACCTTGTAAATCTATCATGGGGAATAAAATGTTATGTCTCATTATTCAGTGTGGCCTGTCTTTACCCCATAGGAGACAGGTCTCTCTCTCTCTCTCTCTCTCTCTCTCTCTCTCTCTCTCTCTCTCTCTCTCTCTCTCTGAACCACTTTGCAGGCTTTACAGCAGACCTCAGGTTTGATAACTGCCAGTTTATTTTTCAATGTATCTGTGATCATTAATAACAGACACATGGTTCTACCACTACCACCATCCACAATCACTGCCTGCAAGTTCCTTGTGCTAGAGCTGTGGTAGAAGCCAGTGTAGCCCTTTTTACCTAGACCTCCCCCTACAGCCCTCCCAAAGTCAGCATTTTAGTTAGAAACAGATTCATGTAGATATAGAAATGGCTTTTTGCTGGGATCTGATTGGCCAGTTCTAGAATTTCATCCTAAAGATCTTTTTCTTAGTTCTGTGCTAGTACCTGATTTTTAAATAACTATAACACTTATCTTTTGCTATGTTATCAAACATATCAAACTTACTGAATTTTAGCATCAACTTGTACTGAACTTCTTGGGTGTTTTTTTTTTTTTTTGGCTACCTGTGCTGGCTAGGACTTGTTCAGCAATCAGTCATTTGGATGTTACTTCTGCTGATCTCAGCTAAGCTCTCCACCTAAGGGGACTGAAACGACTTGCACCAACCCACATGTTTGTTCATTATTTTGCTTACAGCCTAGGCCTCAGAGCAGAGGCTAAGACTCACGAGAGTGGGCAGAAGTATGGAATTATCATTTAGGTCTTGGCTCAGGACTTGCAATACCTTCTTTATTGCATTTCCAAAAGTAAAGTAACTCCCAAGGTTATACTAAAATCAGTGAGTTGGAGAAATAGTCTTCCTGTTTGACTAGAGAAGTTACGAAGTCATGTTGGCAAAGGCAATGAAGTAAGAGGGTAATTGCATCCATTTTTGCCACCAACTAACATGCTGTCCCCTACTACCTGTCAACAAATCCAGACAAGGCATTGCTTGCAAGGAATTATTTGAAAGATGGTTCTAAGGGGTTGAGTGAATGTCCAGAGAAGTAAGAGAGAAATGGAACATGCATCAAGGGTGTGTTCATGGCATGCTCCCCAAGGTGATCGAGTGAGACATTTTGGAGCCTATGAAGAACCTTTCAGAGTTGCCTCAGCAGAAGGGAAGGAAACCAAGGCTATGAGGCACTGTCTCCTGTCTCTCCTTGTGTGAGGACTGATCTTAGGGACTGAAGAATAAGGGAGGGCTTATTATATTGAGGGAGATTATATACACATGTATACAAAGGAGGATTGCTCTGTAGAGATGGAGAATGTGGCCAACCTATGAACAGAATTTCCCTCTTAGATGGACACACTCATTTCTAGAAGGAAATAGAATGACAAATTCCAAAAAGCACTGGCCGTGTCTTGTAAATGAAAGTGCCATAGGATTTAGCCAGGAGATAACCAGTGGGCATCTTGGCAAGGCTCATTTTATTTTAGTAGTGAGAACAAAAGTTCATTTAAAATGGGGGAAGAAATAACAGGAGACGAGATGGAGTAAAAAAGTGTAAAAAGATTCATATGGAGAATGCATAAGAAATGAACTAGAATTTGGAAGTGGGTGAAGAGCAAGGGAGAGCTTATTATATTGAGATTATATGCCAGTGTATACAAACAAGGAGTGGTCAAGAGAGTTGGAAAATGTGACCAACATATGAATCAGAATGGGTACCTCTGAGACTGTTGTACCCTCTGAGATGGGCAGAGGTAGCATGCCCTTCCTGCTGTTCAGTAGCATCTCCTTCAGGAGGCACTTCAGGATATGTATGCAGTGCAAGATAGCTCTCTTCTGAAAAACACTGGTCTCTGTTGTTCTTAACACCAAGCACAGTCTGTGCTTATCTTTTTCATTTTTAGTACTTGCCATTTTTAATACTTGCCATACTATAAGACATGCCCCGTTCAAGCAAGGATTGTGTCTGCCTTAAACAATGCTCATTCACCGTTGCACTGCAGATGACTAAACAACTATTTACTGAGTGAATGAATCGATTGATTGACAGAACAAAAGAGCCTGATAGTCACTGCTTCATGTGACAGGGACATTCCCCTGTAACAGGTTCAATCCTGTTGGTCATAGCCATCACATCATTGTAGAGCAATAGCTCTCAGCCTTCCTAATGTTGTGACCCTTAATACAGTTCCTCGAGTGGTGGTGACCCCCATGAAACTATTCTTGCCACTACTTCATAACTATAATTCTGCTAGTGTTATGAATCATAATGCAAATACTTGCTATGATGGTCTTGGCAACCCTGGTGAAAGGGTCACAACCCATAGGTTGAGACCCACTGATATAGGGGTTGTCAGGCACCAGCACTGGGATTATTAGTTCTTTTACATGGGTACTGGGAATCAAACTCAAGAACTGATGTTTATGTATCTAACACTTGATCTTCCCAGCCATAACAGCCACTCCTAATAGAGAAACTTTTTCAAGTTCACATCTTGGCAAAAAAAAAAAAAAAAAAAAAAAAAAAAGCAATTTCACTGATGTGGTAGTAACAAAAGGTCTATTTGAAGTGAAAAGGGGGACATGATCAAAAGAACTTTGCAGGTCCACCCGTTAGCCCCCCCACTAATCCTCCACCCTCTAAATCTAATCCTACATGTTTTTTCTTCCAGCTAACTTCCTCAACACCATCAGCAAATGACTGAAATTCTGGCAGAAGTGAAAGTGAATTCAGTAGCTGTACTGATAGATTGATTAACTTCCCTTGGTTTTCCTGGTGTCTAGGTTTGTTAGCCTTCGTTAGTAGCCGTTCAAACACCTGCCACTCAAGGGTTATGGTACAAAAGGGAGAAACAGCCTTTCCTCCAGCTAGCGTGTGTGTGAACTCTCTGTGGGTGTGTGACTTTACAGAAATAGAATGGCACTCGCGGTTACTTAGGATTGCAACAGAGGGAAACGTGAATTTGCTTTGCAGCTGTTCTTTGCAAAACGGACCCATTCAATACGGTCTTATTTTTTCCATTTAAGATTCTTAATGGCAAGGTCAAGTTGGTTGGCTTCAGTGAACTGAGCGGCAGCAGGGAACAATGTTTGCTGGCTTGTGAGCAGGTGCCTATTTCCCTGTTGAGACCCTGATCGGGTCCAGGAGCTAAACTGAATAGGATTCTGGAAGGATTTGGCATTTAGCTATGGATATTTTGATTTTTCAAGTCCAATATTTTCCGACTTAATGTAGTTTTGCATAGATTTCCTGGTAGCTTAGGAATTTAGTTTCTTACTCTGGGACGGGGGTCAGTATTTGCTCTACTGATAGGTTGATAACATATCTCAGCACCATGTAGTGTTTTAGTTTGAATAGGGCTTATTACTTTGCTCTAAACAGCAGTGTGGGAATTGGTTTGCCCAGCTAATGCAATAGCCCAAAGGCTAGCAATCCCATTTGGAAAGTGTAATGTAATATTTATTAGATTCTGGAGATTAATGTAGTTAATTCTTGATTGTCTGGATGTGGTTTATAAATATCATCAAACCTCTTCTTTTCAGATTCTGGGCAGTAAATAACACTGGAAAAACAAATTTCACAGTAAACAAGTTAGTTGATATGCACAAATCTCTTTGTTCAATATGCATATTTTAGAATTTTACTTTAGTTCACTCCTGGAATATTATCTGACCCAAATAAAAATAAGGGGATCAGCTTGATATAAAGAACCCCTCCTTGGATTGAGGGCCCTGTACTGCTACTGACCATCTGTGTGCTATTAGACAAGTGATATTTAAGCATTTTGAACACGTTTTGGCTTGCTCAAACTCAAATATGACGTAGTTAAAACATCTGTTCTTTATGTTTTCTCAGGACTATTGTGAAGTTAACAGAAAACTGAATCTTGTTTAACTTCCATATCATTTTTAAAAATAGTTTTTAAATAGAACGTACCTTGTTGCATAGGATTGCCATATTTGGCATCAGTGAGAAGGGAGGCCCTTGATCCTGTGGAGGCTCAATGCCGCAGCATAGGGAGATGCTAGAACAGTGAGGGGGAAGTGGATGGGAGGGTTGGAGAGCACCCTCATAGAAGCACGAAGGAGAAGGGATGGGATAGGGGGTTTGTGGAGGAGAAATGGGGAAGGAAGACAATGTTTGAATTGTAAATAAATAAAAACAAATAAAAATAAATAAAAAGTATACCTTGTAAACTATAAAGAAATATCACATATACTAGGATTTGTATTGTTTCATAATCAGTCCTTTCTAGTCTTCTTTTTTCTTTTCTTCCCCTTCCTTTCCTACTTGACTCGCTTTAGTAAAAGTTACTCCACTCCCTTCTCTCCTCTTCCTCCTCTTCTGCTTTTCCTTATAATAGAGAATGAAATGCTGTTTGTCAAAGAGTCTAAAGCCTTGTTCCTGACATACCACACTAGGGAAACTCTTGGTCAGTGTGACTTGCTCCACTTGCTGTCTTAATTATCTATCCTTTCAGGCACTGTCACTCACATACTGTGCTGGTTAGTCTGTTAACTTGACCCAATCTGGTCCTTGAGATGAGGAATATCAATTGAGACAATACCGCCATCAGATTGCCTGTATGCAAGACTGTAGGGAATTTTTTTTAAATTAATGATTGATGTGGGAAGGCCTAGTTCACTGGGTTTGGTGCTATCTTGGACAGATGATCCTGGGTGATATTAGAAAGGGAACTGAAAAGACATGGGAAACAATCTAGTGAGAAAGGTTCTTCCATGGCTTCTGCTTAAGTTCCTGCCTCTAGATTCCTGCTTGAGTTTCTGTTCTGACTTTCTTCCATAATGTCTATGATATGGACGTGTAAGCTAAAGAAACCTTTAGGCCTCAAGTTGTTAGTTATGACATTTTATAACAGCAAACATGCTAATACATTGCTGAACATGTCTGTGTTAGAGTTGGTGGTTCTATGGTGATGTTAAAAGTTCAAGACGTGGTCTACATTTATGAACAAAATCATTCTGGAGAAAAAGATGAGTGAGCCACATACCTTTGGTAATATACAATAGCTTGGCTGTTTTATAATATCAAGAAAATATGAAATTGGATTCCTTCCCTGACCCACATGTCCTGCAGTAGGAGTTTAGGAGAAAGGAGTATATTTTTCTGTTTCCATGGAAATGGACTTAATCAGAAAGGCAAGACATAAGCATTAATCACCTAGATAGTAGAATATTATCCTCCTACAAGAGACATGTTGCTATGGAGAAGGGGCAACAGCATGGTGGCCAGACACCAAGAAAGAAAAATAAAAACTTGGGATTTTTTGTTGTTGTTGTTGTTGTTCAAAAGAAACTGAGATAGGTTTGAAATCTGTGGAAATAAACATTAATGGGATATGTACATTGAAAGTAAATGACTTTCTCTAAGAAAATGAACTTAGGTGAGTAGGAAAGTAGGGAATATATAGAAAGATTTAGGAGTAAATATAATCAAAATATATTATATGAAAAATTTCCTTCTATTGAAAATAAATTCTTTTTTAAGACTATGTATTCTGAATATAATTTCCCTTCCTCTATTTCTCCCAGTTCCTCCCTGCCTCCCCTCCCATCCAGTTCCACTCCCTTTCTGCTTCTCATTAGAGAAAAACAGGCTTCTAAAAGATAAAAACAAAACATAAGAAAATAAAATACAACAAGACAAAAGACAAACCACCGCATCGGAAGTTGGACAAGGCAAACCAACAGGAGAAAGGGAGCCCAAGAGAAGGCACAAGAATCATACTCTTGTTTGTACTCTCAGGAATCCCATAAAAATACTAACTGAAAGTTGCAATATATACATAGAGGACCTGGTGCAGAACCACGTAGACCCTGAGCTTGCTGCTTCAGTCTCTGTGAGTTCAGATGAGCTTTGCTCAGTTAATTAAGAGGGACTTGTTCTCCTAGTATATTCCATCCTCTCTTGTCTTACCCTCTTTCCGTCTCCTTTTCTGTTGGGTTTTCTGAGCTCCGAGGAGAGGGATTTGATGGTGGCATCCTATCCAGAGATGTGTGCTCCAAGGTATCTCTCACTCTCTATGTAATGTCTGGTTATGAGTCTCTGTGTTTGTCTCATCTGCTGAAAGAGGGAGCTTCTCTGATGATGGCTGAATAAGGCACTGATGTAACTTAAACTTTTTAATCTTTATTTTTAACGATGTTTCTTAATTGTTTTAACCCCCCTTGTTGTCCACCATCCACCAGAGGTGGTGGGAAAGAAAGGATATAGGGGAAATTAATCTTTTAAGGAAGGTTCTTTGGAGCAACTCCTGTCTATGTTGTTTGCAAATTGTCAGTTCAGTTCACAGGTCAGTGAACAGAGGAAGATTGATCCATTTGCAAATACTTCATGGATATACTAGCAGTCCTGGTCAGTAGGACCAGGATAGCAAACATAAATTAACAGCTGTAATATGACCTAGCAGAAACAGCCAGGCTTCAGCCTTGACTTGGGTCAACAGGAGGGACCAACAGAAACATCAAGTTCTTGGCTGTGCTCCTCTCAGGAAAGCAAAGACCATGGAAGAATGGAGACCCACAAGTGTTGCACAGCTAGCTGTACCAATAAGCTAAGGTCATTGTTCATCAAATCCTATTTATGCCCTCCAAACATCATGTGTCCTCCATGTGCCTTGCCTCAGCTTAGTCTTGCTTTAGCATGTGAATCCAATCTGCCTAAGTCCTTGGAGTTTCAACAAATGGAGCTCAACTATGCAATGTAAGGTGGACCAATAGACACATGTTGTTAGCAAAGAATCCTTCATCATGTGTCCTTTCATGTGCTTGCTTTAGCAGAACATCCTTTATTCTGTTCTTCCAAGAAACATTACTTCACAAGTCTGCCTTAGTCTTTCACCTGTTTCCACTTTAGGAAAACATTGTCTCAGCAAAACACCATCCAACACAACTGACTCTCCAAAGAACTCTTTATTTCCACTTCACACTAATCTATGAGTGTAGCAGAATAACATAAAGAAGCATGTTATTATGACTTCTTCTTGTTTTCTTTTAAGGCCAGTAGTATTTGCTTGTCTCCTAGGTCTCTAGGCTATTTTCTGGTTCTTACAAGGTTGTCCATTCTCTCCATACCTATTTAATATAGTACTTGAAGTCTTAGCTAGAGCGTTAAGACAAGTAAAGGAGAACACGGGAATAAAATTGGAAAGGAAGAGTTTAAAGTATATTTATTGGTATATAATATTATAGTATTCATAAGTAACCCTAAAAATTCCTCAAGGAAACCCCCCTGCTAATTAAAAACTTTCAACAAAGTTACTGGTACAAAATTCATTCACAAAAATCAGTAGACCTTCTATGTATCAGTGACAAATGGATTGAGAAAGAAAACAGGTAAACAACACCTTTCACAATAGCATCAAATAATATAAAATATCTTGGGGGGTAACTCTAGTCAAGCAAGAGAAAGATTTATATGATAAAATTTCACATCATCGAAGAAGATATCAGAAGATGGAAAGATCCCCCAAGGCTCATGGATCAGTAGGATTAACAGTAAAAATGGCCGACCTACCAAAAGCAATCTATAGATTTCACTGAACTCCTCATAAAAACTCCAGCATAATTCTTCACAGATTATTATTGATAAAAATGACTACAGATACACACTGGAAAAAACATCTTCAAGAAATGGTACGGTCAAACTGGATGTCTACACGTATAAGGCAGCAAATAAAGCCATACTTATCACCATGCACAAAACTCAACTCCAAGTAGATCAAAGATTCAACATAAATCTTTAGACTGATAGAAAAGAAAGTGGGGAGCAGCCTTGAATTAATTGGCACAGATGAATTCCTGAACAAAGCACTGTTAACATAGGCACAAAAATCAATTACTAAATAGGACCATGTGGAACTGAAAAGCTTCTGTAAGGCAAATGGGGAAAGATTTTTATTAACCTCACATTTGATAGAAGACTAATATCCCAAATATATAAAGAATCCAAGAAACTAGATATCAAAATTCAAGTAATCCGTAAATTAAAAAAATATGATACACATCGAAATAGATAATTGCTAATAGCAAAAACTCAAATGATTGAGGAAGAGAAACATTCAACATTCTTATCAAAAAGGGGAATGGAAATCAAAACTACTTTGAGATTCTATCTTACACCTGTCAAGATAGCTAAAATCACTAACACAAGTGACCACTCATGCTGGAAAGGATGTGGGACAAGGAAAATACTCATACATTGCTGGTGGGATAGCAAACTTATTCAATCACTATGGAAATCAGTGTGGTGGTTCCTCAGAAAGATGAGGGTTGATCTACCTGAAGATTCAGGTATATATCATCCTTGGGCATACACACAAAGGATACTTCATCCTACCACAAGGGCACTTGCTCAACCACGTCTGTTGCTGCCCTCTATATAATAGCCAGAAATTGGAAACAATCTAGATGTCCTTCAACAGAAGAATGGACAAAGAAAATGTGGTATATTTATCCAGTGGAGTGTTGCTCAGCTGTTTAAAAAAAATGACATCCTGAAAAATCAAAGGAAAATGGATGGAATTAGAAAAAAAATCCAAAGTGAGATCAGTCAGATACAAAAAGAGAAATATGGTATGTATTTGTTTATATATAGATATTAGTCATTTAACTAAATGATAACCAAGCTACAATTCATAAACCCAAAGAGATTGGTTATAGAAGAAGAAACATAGAGCTTCCTGGGAGAGGGAAAATGAAATAGATTTTATGAATGGACTGGCACAGTTAAACAAAAATGGGGGAATGAGGAAAGGGAGGGAATATGGGAATGAAGGAGGGAATTTGGAAAGAAATAGCTAGAATTCAGGGGCACTGAGGCATGATGTAAAAATTTAGTGTAGTAGAAACCTTCTAAAACATGTAAAGTCAATCCTGATGAAGTCTCAAAATAATAGGGGTGATGGGAGTCCCAAATGGCCATCTCTTGTTACTAAATGAAACTTCCAGTACCAGGAACAGACTACAGCCAATTGAGTTGTAGGCCAAATATCCTAGGCTATTGCCAAGACAATAGGTTGTTTTCCACAAACTGACAGAAAGGCTCCATTGCTGAGCACAAGGCCCACACAACTCATTGAATGTGGAAAGGTTGAGCTAATACCTACAAAGCAACCTACAAACCTTCACTCCTACATTCTAGTGTCTTTGATACAGGAAGGTACTCTCCAGGTTACTGAAAGAGAAACAAACACTAACCCAGCCACAAACCCTTTGATATACAATAGTGTCCAGCCCTAGCATATTTTGCAAACTGAGAGTTTGAAACTTCTAGTTCAGTTCTAATGAGGTTCAATTGGCATATGGTAGGCAGTGAATGGTACTGGTGGGATTATATATTGAAGCAGCCATATCTGGAGCTGGAAGTCAGAGGTAATTTATGCCCAAGTTTGCCCTTTGTAACCACCTTCCCTGAAGAACTCAAAGGCTGACAGGAGAACCACCTTCAGAGAGTATGGTCCAAGGACCTAAGGACCTCTGGTAAACCATAAGTCTTATAGATTCCATGACACTTTGCACCCAAGGGATGTCTGCATACGTTTCAAATGTTCCATGCTCCTGTGCAAGAAGGTACAAAGGACCAGGTGACTCCAAACATATTGTTCCTTGATAAATATTCATTGAGTAATTAATATTTCTTGGCCCTACTCTAACCTCTTAGCAGTGACAATTTGTGTGGGGTTGCGGGGGACGGGGGTGAGGTAAAATGCCTTAGTGATTGTGAGAGGGAACCACACTTCAGAAAGAGTGATCTTGTATTCTTTTGCCTCAATCCTCTGGTCTTTCTCAGAAGATGATGACTATTAATCTATCACTAAATGAACATAGGAATTCACGTCAGACCAAAGTGATGTTGCTCCATACACATTGTTGGCTATAGGTAAAATGTGAACATTTGACCTGTAGTGTTTGTTCATTATATTTTACTTAAACTTGATATTTAATGATTCATAACTTCTCGGTTCCACTTCCCCTTTGTCCTGGAAATGACCAGTCCAGTCTTTCAGTCTATGAATTTGGCTCTTCTCGGGTATCTGAAATAGGTAAGAATCTTTGATATTTGTCCTGATGCCCTCAAAGTTCATCCATGCTGTCATACATTACATAATTTACTTTCTAAAGGCCAATTAGTATTTCATCATATGTTTACATACATATATGTATACCACAGTTTTTGGTGTGTGTGCATCATTTTTGTTATCATTTTATTTTGATTTATTTTGTTGTCCTGGAACTCACTCCATAGACCAGACTGACCTCGAATTCAGAGAACCACCTGCCTCCCAAGTGGAGTGCTGGGATCAAAGGTGTGCATGCATTGGAATGTGTGTGCCGGCACAAGTCTCATGTGTATATGTACCTGTGGAAGCCAGAGGTCAGCCTCACGTGTCATTCCTCAGGCAACACCCACTTTTTGAGACAGAGTCTCTTTTTTGACCCAGAACTCTCCAAGAAAACCAGGCTGGTTGATCACTGAGTGACAGAGATCTACCTTCTCAGCACTGGGATTACCAGCAGTTACTTCCTGGGCTTTGTAAAATGCGGGTCTTGGAGATTAAATTTAAGCAAGAAATTTACCAACCCAGCTACCACCCAGCATCTATATGACTTTATTATCTTTTAGTGGTCATTTCTGTGGCTTCTATGCCTTGGTTGTGAAGAATGCTGTAAGTTTCTTTACTGCAGTAAATGTGTTTTAGATTCTGATTGGGTTTCTTTTAAATAAATATCCCAAAGGTGGATTGTTAGATTGTGATAAGTTCCATTTTAATGGTATTTGCAGACTCATCATCCCATTTACTATATGGGCTGCATGATTTTGAGTCTCACCTGCAGTTTGAGGAACCTCAAGTTTCTCCAAAATCATGCATTTTGGTCTTTTTAAGCCAAAGTATGGGAAAACTTTATATGTACATACAAAAGACCTTTCTCTTACATTGTACACACCCACACACACACACACACACACACACACACACACACACACACACACACACACACAGCTCAAAATTAACCACAAGATTTTACAGGAAAGATCAGAAACTATAAAGCCCCTAGATGAAACCATAAGAAAAATGTCTCTGACGCTAGTCCAGGCAATGATTGCACAAATATGGCAGCAGAGGCATAGGCAACAACAAGAATAATCGAGTAGGTCAGTGTCAAACAAGACAACAGAATGAAAGAAAATGCTTGTGAACCATGTATCTGTGGAAAGATGCTCACACCACCCATCAGACAAATGCAAATCAAAATTACAAGAATACACCTAATTCCCATTAGAGAACAGTTACCAGAAAGGCAAGAGGCATCATCCGATGCCCATAACCCACTACAACTGGATATCTGGGAGGCACAGAAGATGGTGCAATTGGTTGGGTCACTGTTCTAATCTGATGATTTCTTATTTGTCTTCATTATGCAATCCATCACTTTAGGCAGTATTCTCTACTTTGAGGTTGCCCAGACTGTGAATATCATTCTGCCAAGGACTTTATCTGAGACAGAATTAGATTTTAATAGGACAGAATTCACATGCATAACAATCTAGAGAGTTCTAGGGTCAGGGAACCAACACAAAGCTGTGACTACCAAGAGAAGTTTCAAATTAGCATGAGTGGTTGGCAATGCCAAAAGAAATGGGGAGGTAAAGACTTGAGGTTTCTTGCAGATCTAAGGAGCCAATTCATCACGATGATAGAGCAGAAGCCAGGTCAGAGGGGAAAAGCAGAACAGTCAGAAGAGTGAAGGGAACCCTAATACAGTCTCCTCTATGTGAACACATTCCAGTAGGCGGGACTTCCTTCAGTGGATGGGCATGAGTTTATGAGAGAATCTAATCCTATAACTGCTTCACATTCTGTGAATGTCTGCTAAATTCCAAGTGCTTCCAGGTCATAAAGATGGTGTTATTTCTCATCCTCGATTTTATTCTCATTACAATAAACTCATTCAAAGGGGGTATAGGAGAGATGGAGGGGGGGTAAGGCTACCTTGATCAATTACCTTCATTCTGAGTGGGTCTGGTCTCTTGAAAAATGCGAGCAAGCATTTTCAGAGTTTGCTGGCTGGCTGCTATTCAGCTTACTCACAGTTTTTGATCCAAGGAGAAAAAGCAGGGGAACAGAGAACAGGAAATTTCACCAAGAAGCAGGAACTGTTGAAATGGCTGTTCTGGCAAGAAACAACCCAGAATCACTAACCACAGCTCCAGACTTCCTGTATATAATGTTTGGCCAGAAAAATAAAATTGGCTTTTAGATATCACTCCTTCAACAACAAAAGAAAACACGTTGGTTATTAAAACAACAGGCTAGACTATTTTGTTAAGAAGTATGCGTGTTTCAGTCCATTTAACTTTTTAGAAATATGTGAGGCCTAAATCATTTTGATCATCTATAAAGATTAGAAAATGAGGGACAGAAATGAAAGGTGACAGAGCTGAATGGTGGGCCCTGGCACTCCAGATCTCAAATAAAAGTCCCATGGTTTGTATTATATGCAACAGGTCATTGAAACTGAGAAAACACTCTCTAAGCATCTCCTGTAGGAACAGGAGTAAATGCCTAACCTGAATGTCAAGGTCACAGAAGCAGCTAGACGACCAGTATAAGGCTTAGAAACTTCATCATGGCCACTAACCATACAAGTTTGTGATGTCTGTGGAGTCATAACTCAATAAGTCAGTCAAAAAACTCAACATGTATATTATGAACCATCATGGTCACAATTACAGCAGTGATATAAATTAAACATCTTAAAACTAACAATCTGCTGTTACTAGAGCCATCCAGATAGTGGTAGGAAGGTCTCGTGGACAGGTAGTGGTGGGATTTCACAGTTAAGGTCCTAAATGAGGCAGATGCGCTAAGGCTGTCTCAGCTGTTTGTGTGAACGTGGACGTGTTCTTCACTTGTTCAGTGTGTTAGCTGCTAGCCACGAGTGTTCACCAGGTACCAGAAAAAGAGCCAACATGAGAGAAAGTAATTTTTAATTGTGATTAATTTTAATTAAATTAAATAAAATGAAGCTATTATATAGGCAGTGTAGAGATTGGGAATACAATAATCTTCACCTGGGTAAATAAATTTTGTACCACATCTAAGCTTGTCCACCCCAGAATTTTTCTAATGTGTACCCATTAAATGCATCTCACTTAAGCTTGAACAGAAGGAAAGAAAGCAATGATTCTAAGGTACACAGACATCTACCCACGCTAACAATTAAAAGGTGGGGCTCCTCATCCTCACTTTAATAACAAATTAGTCACCAAATCCTGGGGCTATTGTATAGAATCTCTTGGATGTACTGCCTACTTCATGCACCATTTTGGTATGCCACCATTGTTCTAATTCCAGCATCATCTCTCTTAGCCCATACACAAATAAGAGCAACCATGGGCCACCTTCACACAAAGACAATGGAGGGTAGCCTGTGGAAAACATATACTAATGGTCTCTTCAAAAACCACTATGTCTACTAGTTGCATACAGACTGAAACAAACCCCTTAGCCTGGGCTTTACAATATCTCTCTGTACATGCTGATTTTTGTCTATGTTTCACCTGCCATGTTGAAGATCTAGCCCACAGAACAATCAGTTCCTGACCAGCTTTGAGATAAGACCCGAGTAGTGATGCTTAAGTTATGGTGGGTTGGATAAGGTGGCCCTTAATCTAATCTGACTGATGTCCTTTTGAGATATAGACACACAGAGAAACATATGTGAAGGAAAGACCATGTGAACACACAACCAGAAAAGACCATGTGCAAGAAAGGGCAAGCAATCTCAGGAGAAGCTTGCTCTGCTGATGGTTTAGCCTTAGCCTTCCAGACATCAGAACAAAATGGTATTTATACTCTCTGGTCATGTGTTTGTCATGGCAGCCTAACAATCAAATAAATTGGCCATTTGACTCAAAGTGCATGTTCCAACTGATCATCTACACATGTCCATAAACCCTAAGGCCCAGACTTGGTGGTTATTATATAATTGATGGTCTCTGTTGGGACCACCTGTGTTTATTGTTCTTTCCCAGAGGCTTGCTTCTAGATCCAGCTCACATCCTTCATACTCTATGACTGGGGAAGCCATCCCAGATAAATGGTCCCTACTTTGTTGGTCTCACATCTTCAAGTATATACTCTCCTCTTCTCCTGCTTTATATTGTTAGAGGGTCATGAGCAAAGTGTTTAGAAAGAAAGTCTTCCCAAGCCTCTCTCCAAGCTGTGGATCACTGAGGTACATCTGGCCAGTGAGATGACTCTGGAAGCTGTTAGGTAGAGTTTAAGAAGGGCCTCTAAGTGGATTGCTGACGTAGCTGACCTTTGTCTCTCTGCTTTTTACTCTTTTCCATTCTTTCTCATTGGAGTAGATATACTAACCAGAGTATTTACCTTGAAACCACAGGGGCAGTCAAGATCTAAAATGTTCTCAGCCCATGAAGATAATCTATGAGATGGGGAATACGTCAGTTGTCTTGACTCACTCATTTCTCAGTGTATCCACTGATGACAGAATAATGCCATTGTCAGTATTATACTGCACATATGGTGATTCCATAAGAAACTCCATAATAATGAAAATTCCTATCACCTGATAGCATCATAGCAATAATAACATCATAGACAAAATTTCAGCTTGCTATAATGTTGCTGGTGTCACTTAACCTTCTGTGTCATCAAACATATTAAATATACTATACATACAGTACATATGTACACACACATATAGTATGTCATGCAACCATATGCCTATTGCTAAATATACTATACTGTACTTTTAAATCATTATTTTCGAGCATTGCTTTATAGTAATTAAAGCAGTTGTTTACTATCAAGTGCAAAACATGCATTATCCATCTCAGACTTATGATTCTTGATTAGATTAAAAGGCCACTTGGAAATTATGTGTGATGGCTACTCCTGCCTTTGGGAGACTGAGACAGGAAGGAGGTTTGTTATGAGTTTCAGGCTAGGGAATTAGGTAGAAGGTGATAGAGGAGGACACCTGACTTCCCACTCTGACCTACATGTGTATTCATGGTTATGTGTACTGGTAATACATGTGCACACACCTGCATCACACACATACATGCATGTACTCGAGATATATATCTCTATATCTATATATAGAGAGATCATATGGAATGCTTAACTCATCTGCCAATGTTTGTATACACTTATTGTGGTATTTGTACAATGATGAAAATGTATAATGACACATTTCTCAGAACATGCCCCTGTAAACCAAACCAACATACTACACACGAAGTTTTGTTTGGTTGTTGTTATTGTTGATTAATTCTTTATAAAACCAAAGGAAAATGCATAATATGGAAATTTCACTCTAGCTTCTTCAAAAGCCTTAAAGAAGCATCAATATGCATTCCTGGCATTCCTGAGATACCAGAAAAATGAAGTCCCTTCTGGTATATGACAATTTTTTTGTCCTATTCCCTTTCTGCTCCATGACATTTGATTTCTGCCATAACAAGTGTCACTGACTGGGAGACTTGACATAAATGTATTCCTAGTAGTTCTGGATATTAAAGTCCAAGATGAAGGCAAGAACAGGGTTGGCTACTCCTGTGTCCAATCCCATTTGCTTTCAGGTGGACTCGGCACCCTTTGTGGTCACATGATGCTTTCTTTCAGCATATGTATCCCTCACAACTCTCTGACACAATTCAGGCTGAATTAGAGTTCCACCTTAGCACCTCTCCTTAAATGCCCTTTCTTTAAATAAGGCCACATTTTGGGTTGGGGGAATTAGGATTTCAGCATATGCAATGGGAATATAATTCAATCCTCAACAACCTTCATGAGTGGCTTACACTGTAAATGCGGAGACTTGAATTAGAATTCAGGCACATCAAAGAACCCCAAACTACCACTGTAGAGGTAAAGAGACTCTGTATGTCTTAGTGGCTGAGTTGGGACTGGAATGGATGGGCTGTCCTCTGGAATATTCTACGTAGAAACAAAGGTAAGATCACAGAGGACATTCCACTGAAACAAAGACACAGTAGCTTATCCGTCTCTACTCACTGGACTATAGGATATTTCCTTAGCTATTTTGCAAAGAGTCGTTGGTTATGTGGACAGTTGAGCAGAATTTTATGACTAAGATTTTGCAGCCAACTGAGTCTGGGAAATTGGAAGAAAGGAGGGAAGAGTGGAGAAGACAGAGGGAGGGAAAGAAGGAAGGTGAAAGGCTTAGGGGAGGGACTGAAGGAAGAGGAAGGAAAGCTGAGAGGAAGGGAGGGAGAGGAAAGGAAATTAAAGAAAGTGAGGAGGGGGGAGATACGTTTGTGCCTTGCTTTTATTTAAACGTGTTAATCTATCATAAAGTATGTCCTATGGATGCGTTCCCCTTGTTTTCTGGGTGGGGCCCTGCAGCGAAATAGCTGTGTGGGTGGCATTTCCACCTGCGATTCCTGTTTTATGTGGGAAATGAATTTGCCTGTTATGTGAGAAACAGTGGGAAAGGAGCAAGCTTTACTGTGCTGTGATCTCACCTTGAAGTCAGGCAGGATAATGGCTCATAAAACTTTGGAGTGGGGGGTGGGGCGAGAGCGCTTCTCCTGATGCTCTGGTTGAGAAATAACTGAGCGTGAGGGAAAGCCGCTAAGGCTAGGAGGGTTTATTAAGCTTGAGGTCATGAGCTAGGAGCTGCCCAACCATGGAGCACAAACTCATGTTGTTGGGTTTGCAGCCTGCGTGAGGGGGATGATCCAGGATAATGTGACTCTTGTTGGTCATTTCAAGCAGGGAAGTCTGCCCAACATTTCCGCGTGCCTCATTACATCTGCCCCGAAGAAAGCTATAAACTTAGTTTTCTGGCTGCCCCAGAGCCATCAGATTTTTTTTTTCTTTTAAACCAGACTCATGAAATCTGTTTTTCAAAACTCTGCTTACCTCCCCTACATTTGGCTGAATAAAAGTTGAGACTATAACATGAATAAATTCTGAGAATGGTTTCCAAGAATCTTAAAACACTTCACATCAACTGGGTTAATATGTGAATTGGAAACCTTTTAAATACTGCACCTTGAAATATTTGATTTTTTATGATTATAATTAAAAACAACCTTATGTATGGAAGTTTCTTCTTCTCTGTTTCTTTTCTGAAAAGCAAAACTATCCTAGAACTGAGTTAAAGAAATATGAGTATGGAGAATGTATCTTTTTATAAGGTCATTTCTTCATTTGCACTTTCATTAATTCTAGGGCACAGGAATACTGTGTCACAGGAAGTTCGATCAATTGCCTTGGCTTCTAGAAGATTGAGAGGGCTTGTATTCAAATTGGGTGGGTTCATCACCAAGTTTAGAGCTAGGAAGTCAATGATGACTAGAATATGCCAAGTATCAGCAGAACAATGTCAGAAGCATTGGGCTTTCTCTTAATGCACAGGGCACAAAAGAGGCTACTCGATTATCATTGAACAAACTCTATGTGTTTTTAAGATTTAATCTTTAATTTAAGAATGACTGACTTGCTAGAGTTAATCAGTGAGAACACCGAAAATGTGCCCTGACGTATTAATTGCTTTCCTGATGCTGAGTTAAAAAAGATCATGATCAAACAGAGCTTAGGGAAGAGAGAGGCTGTTTATTATTGAACAAAGGATTGGAGTTCCTGATGGCATAGGGAAAGAAACCATGGTTGGCAGGGGCAGGAAACTGAGGCTCACGTTTTGAAGCACAAACATGATGTGTAGAGAGCAAACTTGAAGTGGCTGGGGTGCTTAAACTGTCAAAGCTGACCTTCAGTGGTACAGCACCTCTCACTGTGCCACACCTCCTAAGCCTCCACACCCACTGGCGACTACAAAAGGCAGATCATTCAGACCACTACTCCTGCCAAAGTTTAGCACAATTAAATCCATGTTTGTATGTTTGCTTGTTTTCACTCAAAAACAAAATGAAACAAAACACAACAACAACAACAACAACAACAACAACAAAACACCTTGAGTTTTGTTTGGTCCCTGTTTGAAAAGTTGTGTTCCAGAAATCATTGCCATAGTGAGTATTGGAATAATAGTTTTAAAATCATAACTGATGTAGCATAAAAATGGATTGGACAAAACCATAAGAGAGGGAACTGAGAGGAAGAGGGGAGAGGCCAAGCTTTGATGGGCAGAGTGTATGAGATGTAGCCTGGAACTCTCTTTCAGATAAAGTCAGCAGCGTGGGCCAAGCCAGTGAAAACCTAAAGCCTGTGGTGTGGCAGAAATGAAGCCAGGGGATAGTTAGTTAGTCTGTCACATCTTTGGCCATGAGTTATGCAGGGGTCCAGATGACTTCTGTTTTGTTTGGCTCCTGCCATGTTATAGAGGTTCAGTGGATAGCATCAGAAAACTGAATGAGTACATCTGAGCCCCGAGTTTGTATTACTGATTCCCACTCCATGCTAAAAAGCCACACACACTCAGCGTGTGTATACTCTACCACCGAGCTCTCCACAGCCTAGAAACCACCGACTTAGCTTCAGAGACCTGTGATTTATTGAAATGACTCTGTCCCGCTCACGGTTAACAATCCGTTAATACACATGTTGTTAATGTTTCTTTTGTTGTTTCTGACTTTCTATGGATTATGAAGGTTTATTTCTTAGTCTGAGGGTTTACCTGAAAGTGGATGCAATGGTTATGGTCTCAGTATGGCCGTCTCACACTTGGATCTGCAAAGGACGCTTACTTTCCCAGACATATAAATCTATTTCTGGAGATCCTGATCCACAGAAACTATGGCTTAATTTCTTATTACAAAGAAATTGTTATAGAATTCTGGTTTGGATATTGGAAAAAAAACTGGCTAGCTGTGACCCTGGTGTGTTTGATTAACTCCATCTACATAATTTCTAATTTTTGGCCACTTCTGGCTGCATTCATAACACTTCCTTGCATTCTGGATCCTCCTCCTAAAAGAGCATCCTCAAAATGGACTTGTAGGACCTGCAAAGGAATTCCCTGGGACAGTCTTTAAAAGTGCAAATTTCACAGCTACCCTGTCCAGTATGTCTGCTTTTCCCAGCTCTGTATAACCCGAGAGACTGGCTCTGCCCATTGTGTTCTTGACTCCTTTGCTGTCTTTCTTCCCTTGGCTTCAGTGAATGGTGGCCCAGAGAAGATGCAAGAATGAGAGAGAACAGAATAGGCACCCTTTTTCCAGGACCATAAACCACAGCAGCAACAGCCGTGTGTTCTCTTCTGCTCCTGCTTGAGGACCCATAACCAAGAGTCCAACTCTCAGTGGCTTGGGTGACCCAAATTCCATGTCTACACTCTTTAGACTAAGGGCAGTGATGGCCCTCTGCTGCCTCTGTGTTGGCATCCCTAACAGGGTTTCTAAACCTTGTCCACGTTCATGTCTAAGTAAGTAGGCTTTGATTTGACCTTTCCTTGATCCACCTGAGAGAGAGTTCAGTCTTCTTGCTAACTCAGGTCCGATAAGTCAGACTCTACTTTGGGGCCACAAATCATTCCTCATTTCCTTTTCTTTGTATTATTTCTAGTTGCGGTAGGATACAGGAGATAGAATGTCTATTACCTTAACTGATTTGGAGTGTAGAGGTCAGTGGTGTGAAGCACGCTCTTGTGGCTGTGTCACCCTCACTACTCTCCACCTCCATAACCCTTCCTTATTCAGCTTCCCAAACTGAATGTCCTACTTCCTATGAGCTCACCGCCTGCCTCCCACCCCCACCCCCACCCCGGGCACCTAATCATCCATAGGGTGCCACACAGAGGAGTCAGGAATGAAGTGTTAGAGGGAATTGTCCAAGGCAAGGACAGACCCAGTGCTCCCAAACTCCTGGACATTCAGGCACTGCTTGCTTGGGGGCGGGGTGAAAGGGAGCTCCAGCTTTGCTCAACAATGGCTGCGGTTATAGCTGGGAGTGCAGAGAGGCCTTCTGTGAGAGTCTTAGGCTGAGGATCTGTAGATGAAGGCCCACTCCCTGCTCCCCATGGCAGTTACCAATGAAGAGACAGTCCTTGCTTCCAAACTGTTCACTGTTCATCATGGAAAATGGCTGAGTACCATACGAACTTCTCAGGGTGGACCTGAGATTAAATACCTTTTGGAGGGAAGAATGTCTGGGAAGGGAGCTATTGGTCTAACTCTCAAGGCCTCTATTCTGGTCCTACGTGACCACAGGTCACGTTTCCTTATGTGGGAAGTGTGGCACGTGTTCCAGGCTAGGAATTTGGCAGGGAGTAGGGCAGTGCCCACTGTCTCAAGTTTGCACCCACCAAGTTTCCAGCAGTCTCAACCCACTCAACCCACCAAGTTTTCTGGCATGGTTTACCATCCCACAGATTCCAACACAATTTTCTTACTTTTCTCAAGCTCTAAGAAGGTGGTCCCTAAGTAGTCCTAACTCCAATGTTAACTCTGTCATTCATTCCTGCTACTGGATGAAAGTTACTAAATTTCTTGGCTTTCTGTCTTTATGGGTGAATCGGACAATTACAAGGTGGTTAAACCTGTTCTTTAGACCTTGTAGCTGAAACATTCTATGTGGCTTAATTAGCATTCAGTCTGGGGTGGTTTAAGCTTCATCTGGAACCTGGCAATGTGTGTCGATGTTTTGGGTTGTCACAGCTGGAGTGGGAATACACGCGGCATCTCGTGGGTAGAGGCTGAGAGGCTGCTAAACATTCCTTCGATGCAACAGGACAGCCGGCCAACATGAGATTTACCCAGGTGCAAATGATTAGTGACAAGGTTGAGACACCCTGTCCACGGGGAGACCCTGATGCTCATAAGAAGCATCCAGGCTGTACTTTCTCCACAAGTGTGCCTAGGGAAAATCACAGCTGTGAGCTATATAAGGATACTACAAGAAGAATGAACAGAGAGCATATGTCAAAATGCTTTCTCTTCCTTGTTCACTGTGCACGATTAATGGGGACTACCATTTCCCAACGGATTTCATTTATGATGATGGAATAAGCTGTAAATGAATGTGCTAACCTTCATAGAGGAGAGGGGGCTCCATCCACATCCTCTACCATACTCCTATTAGCTAACTGTCAGTATGAAATGCCTGTCTTCTCGGGGGTGGTCTATGCATGCACTTTGAAGGTGCATTGTTAAAGAAGATTGGAGAGATGTTCCCTGTTAGTGTTGTATGTTTCATCTGAAGGGAAAGTGGCCATACATGACACTTTTGAAGCTTTATGTGAAGGATGGTGGTAGATCTGTTGCTTGGCTTCCCCAGATCTTGGCTATAGATTTCATCCATCGGTACTCTTGGCTGCCAAAAACACACTGTGTACATATGTATGTGTAAGCTGTATATGTATGTTTGTTGTACATGTATGTATAAGACTCTTCAGGAAAGTCTGCTTTCACAAGGAAATCCACTTGCGAAGAGGAGTCCTCGGAAGGGCCCATGTTCTATGGAAGGGCTCAACCAATATGCAGTGATAGCAGTGGGGAAGTAAATGTCACCTTCATGCTATTCCGTCTCCTCAGCCCCCTTTCCTAATGAGAAGCAGGTGGTGACTGAATGCTAAGGAGGTTTGCTCCATGCCAACCTGGATGTGTTTCATGTGGGAAATGCGGGGGGCGGGGGATAAGTGACACCACAACCACCCTGTTCCCATGCTCCAGTGACCACGAGGACTAATTGCTGTGTTAACAAGAAGTGGGATTTACTCAGACTTGCTGGATCGATGGGCACACTCAATTTTCTACAAGCGCAACTCAGTTCTCTTTCTGCCATTGCTTGTGCCTTCCAAAGAGGCACCGATCAAGGAAAGTCGCCAGATAGCAGCGAGTCCCTGTTTCCCAGTCTGGGATACCCCTGTTGCAGAGGAGAGCCCTGTAGGCTGGGGGTAGCTAGTGTTGTCCTTGACTGATCGCCGTTAGAGCTTCTCTCCTGTGTGTCTACCTACAGCGCTTTGAAATTGTTTCAAATTCAAAGTAGATGTGCCAAATGAATCCAGAGAGGCTGCATGAAAATCCAGGACCATTAGTGCCAGATGACCAGAGGAAATGAGATCTTGAAGGGTGGATTGAAAGTAATAGAGGAGAAAAGAGCTAGCATGCAATTTCACAACAGAGCGCTTCTCCCCTTCATAGACTTTTATTATTCCCCCAGTTCCCAAATGGTTTCCTAACTCCCCATCTAAGTCCTTCCAGTTTGTTTATTGGCCCAGCTAGGTTGATGATTCCAAAGCCTGAGTCAGACCAAGTTATTCTTCTGCACAGTCTCTTACCACAGTCTTATCTCACTCAGCAGTCTCCCCAAAGCCATTCCCAAGGGCTGCGAGGTTGTGTGCTCTGCCTTTATCACTGCCTGACCCCATTTCCTCTTCCTTTCCTCTGCCATGACTACCTTTCCTTCCTTGGGGTACAAGCCATCTGAACGTCTTCCTTGAGAGTCTTCATACTTGTAGGATCCTGTGCCCGGGGTACTCTTCTCCCAGATTCTCACACAGCTGGCTTCTTCATTTATCTGCCCCTCAAAGTTCCCTTTCTCTGAGTTGGCCATGTGCACCAGTCTATAGAGCACTCTGGTTGGGCTAATGGACAGACTGGCAAGGCTAAAAGACCGGTGGGGATTCTTGAACAATACAAGTCAAAGCTGTCGGTAGCCTGGACGGAATCAGAGCAATGGAATTAGAGAGCATGGCTAGACTCAGAGATTACTCTCTACTTACCTTATTCTGCTTTTCTTCTTAATAATAATTATAGAATGTGTTTGTACGTGTGTGTGTGTGTGTGTGTGTGTGTGTGTGTGTGTGTTAGAAGGGGTGAGAACTGTGTGTGTGCTATATGTGTGACGAGTGTGGATATTGGATGTATGGGATGTATGTAATGTGTGTGGCATGAGTTTTACAAGTAGAGTGTGTGCTGGATGTATTGTCTGTGTGTGTGGTGAGAGTGGGTGTGGTATGTTTGGTGTGTGTGGTGTGTATGTGTAGTGTTTGTGTTGTGTGTGTGATATTGTATATGTGTATGTATATTTGTTAGATGTGGTGTGTGTGTGTGTGTGTGTGTGTGTGTGGTGAATGTGTAGTGTATGTGGTATTTGTGTTTTGTGTGTGTTCGTGCAGTTTCCTCTCCCAATCTTCTCCCTTGGGAATGAACCTTTCTTCTTTTTATTATGTATATTAATCACACCAACATTGGTTCCCTTTGTATTTCATTTCATATACATACCTAATGCCCTTTACTCAAACACTCTCAAATGCTTTCCTGACCCTCCCCCATCCTCTCTCCTCTTCCCCAACAGCCTTCTCTGCTACGCTCTCTTGTTTTGTTTTGCTTAGGTTGTGCATATAACAGAAAGTATGAACTATTTGTCATTTTGATTCTGGCTTATTTTGCTTACCACGATGATGTCCAGTTTGACCTATTCTCTTGAAAAGGACATAATTCCATTCTTCTTTGAAGTGACTAAAGCTCTAGTATGTACACATTGTCTTTCTATTAAGGCTAATTCCATACACGATTATTGTGGATGCTGGGCTATCCTGGGTTCGCGCTGTTTGGGTGTATCCCCATCAGTGGAATGGCTGCTCTACTTATAGGTTGAAATTTTTCAGGAAGCTCTGATTTTAATAGTGGCTGCATTAGTTTCTCATCACTCAGAGAGTATAGGGGGTTCTTTGCTCACTATCCTCACTAGTCCTTGTACTTTCTTGAAGCTAGCCATGCACTGGGAATGTACAACTTATATGCTGTTGTTAAAAAAAAAAGCATGTGGATAAATTTATCTGCGAACTGTGGAAGTCTCCAGATGTCACCAACCTAAGTGTCCACAGCCTCTGACACAAGGATAGAAATGCCACCAGTGACTTCAGAATCCATGATTCTTTTTTCATAAACCAACAGCTAGCTTTCAACAACACACAAGGGCAATTTCTGTGTCTAAGTTAACATTTTTTTTCAAGCATCATAGGTCAGCATTTTGTCTTTGCTTATCAATTACCTACATTACTATAGTCCAAATTTATCACACCATACATCAAAAATACTTGACAATAAGTAGTCAAGGAAGAAATAATAAGAGACAGGGAAAGGAATTACTTGGGAGAGTTGTAACTTGATTATCTAGTCCTGTCTTCAGTTCCCAGATTTCCGGCTGCAATGAGTCAGCTACAAACCCAGTGGGTCCAGGCACTTCAATGTTTAAAGAAAGTGGGGTTTGCTACTGTCATTGAAAACTTGGCATGTGCCGAACTGGGCTAGAAAGATAGCTTGTTGGATAAAGCACAAGGCTGAGGAACTGACTTCCATCCCTAGAGCCCATGATGGAAGAACTGAATAACCCTGGAAATTACTTCTCTTCCTTTCACACACACCTCTCATTAGCAACAACAGCAACAGCAGCAGCAGCGACAACAACAACAACAACAACACAATAAAAATAAGCTTTTTAAGATAAATAAAACTTGGTATGCGCTATTGCATATTAAGAGTATGTCATGATTTGAAAATAGTGCCACATTTGTAGTGTCCTAAATGTACCTTATACCACAGCTTTACTTCTGTGAGCGTAGCTTACCAAAATGACCACATCCCATGACGAAGAGGCCACAGGCTAGACTGTAAGTACATTTGGGCTGAGTCTTGCTATTTCCAGAACTCACAGTTATAGAAAGCATTTGTGTCAGATGAGTCTGTTGTACTTCTCTGATTCATTTCCCATGAGCACTTGATTTATTGCGATTTCTCAGATTACCCACTATTTTTGATGTTTTTTTTTTTTTTTTGAGGGAGCTTGTCTGCTGAGGTACTCCATATTATAATTATCAGCAAGACGACACAGTGTTCTTTAAACAGTTTCAGATCTATGGACTCAAGATTTATATATTTTATATATGTATATTAGACCGAGCATCTGTAAGATATGAGGGGAATTTAAATTTCTAAAAGAATCCACCAAAAGCCAGAGGATGCATTGGTCTCAATAATCCAAAAGGTGTTCACCAATGGTGAAATCTATCCAGGCCTCACACATGCCGACCAGGGGAGAATAGCCTTCATTGCTGCTAGCTTCAGTTTCTGCTGGGAGCATCAGAGCCCCACGTGGCGATATCCCAACCCCTCCCCCTGACCCCACAGTATAGATTGCCGTTTCGTTTGTCAATTACTGCTTCTGAACGGGGTGCCTTTACCTCTGAGGCCCTGCACAGTTACTATACTCAACTCATCACTGTCATCAGCATAATATATATGAGACATTTCTAGAAGATCAGGTTATTTGAGCCTGGCAGTGATATGTCTTTCCTGAAATGGACCTTGACTGAGCTGTGATGAAGCCTTAGCAGACACCTGAGACTAATTTCTTTTTTCAGATCGGCTAGAGTTGGAAAGCTATTATTTGAAGTTAATAATTTAAGAATACCGTGTGTAGAAATACAATACTGCCCATCTAGGTTTTCTTACCTTATAGAATGTACTATGTGGTAAAGAGATGAGAACAGATTAAGCAAATCTGGACCCATTACCACAATATTTTTTGACGACCCATCTCATATAATTATTATGCTTTTGATCATTTGAAATTTCCTAGAACATGTTTGACAGAAGCCATTGTGCAATGTGAACTAAATACTGGCTGATCATATACAGTGATCCCCAGGTCTACTAATCTTCCTGCCTATAATACTCTGAGTCCGCTTACAAATATTTCCACAGTCTGTTTGCAGATTCTTATACAGGGGCATAAAAAGAAGTAAGAGCACAGCAAGCTGATGATTCTTCTTCATGTACAATGTTGTCCTCGCAGCTTCAAAAGACAGACGCGCCAACGTGTAGATAAAGTTCTACACATTGACTCATTGTACCAAAAGCTAAACTCTTGAGAAACACGGTTTTCTCATTCAAAAGCGTAGTGTAGCCTCACTTCATATGAGTCTAAGCGACTTGACTAATCTTGTACTCGGTGTATATACCATGATTTATTTCAATATGCCCCCTTCTTTATGCAAACAATAATGCAGTTAGCATCTAGGGAAACATATTTGCATACTTGAACGACCATTTCTATAGAGTAAATTTCTGGAAGACAAATTTGGGTTTCAAGGAAATGTATATTTAAACAATAATAGGCATTACTAAAAAATCTTTGTTTTCACATTCTTGTCAACTCCGGATATCAGCATTTTAAATATTTATCAACTAGTGTTTCAAAAACATACTGTTTTTGCTTTTGTTAGCATGTATTTGATTAGTAAAGAGGCTGAATATATTTTCATAAATTTACTAGCTATTTTTTATTTCTTTATTTGAAAATGACCTATGGTCTTGGTTCATGATCTTATAATTTTTTTTCTCACTAAGTCACATGGGCACCTTACAAGTTACAGAAAAAAAATACTATTTTGTTACATATGTTGCAACTATTTTAATAAGATCAAATATTGATCATAATGAAATATTTCTAATAACATTATCCTTACTTTATGCTCTGGACAATTCCCACAGAGTTTATGAAAAAAATTAATAAGGATACCTTAATATCATTATCAACAAGAGGAAAAATGCTTGCCTTAATGTAGACTTAATAAAGAGGTGCAAATAACTTTTATTAAGCATGAAAGGCTATGGAAATATCTAGAAGGTTACAACCTTTTCTTAAAAATTTTGGAACATGGACATTTATGAAGATCAGAAGTCTTTCATCATGAATGAAGACAGTTCAGCTAAAACAGAAAAATGAAACATAGTTGTTAAGAATATATCATTAACCACCATAGGAACGGGATGTAATATAGAAAGAACATGGATCATGCCAACACTGGCCTCAGCATCCATCAGTCAAGCCACAAGCTCTGCATGTATCTACTTACTTACTCGACCGTGACACAAACATTTAAAATGTAATATCACCAGATCAATAAATAGAATACATTTTTCCTTGAAACCCTCAGTTGCTAGAAGTTCTCTCTCATGGGTACACCAAGCTTGATCTGATTTCCTAGACTGAGGTTGAAATTATAGTTTTTGTAAGATAATCCGCAGCCGCCATTCATGGTAAATATTTAATGCAAATGCTGAAAATGATAAGTATGATGGTCCATAAATGACTCAAGGAACCCAATGGGCTGACCACAATCCAGGAAATGGATCAAAGAGCTTGAAGATATGGCTGGGGCTCCCATAGGCTGCCTTTTGCAGAGAGACTTAAAGGTTTGGGGGCATTCATCCTCTCGGGGATAAAGACCAGAGACCTGTGATTAGTTACATTAGTTTGTACTCCTGATATCAAGTGATGAACTAGTACTTCACCTCTGTGGTCTCTCTCTCCAAAACCACAAGCCCCATCTAACCACAAGGAAACTACTCAGCAGATTGTGTCTGAGAAATGCTCCACAATACCTGGCTAGATACCTGACTAGTGTTTCTTCAGACTGAAAGGGTCACATGAACTAGAGAAGGTTGGGGAAACTGTCACAGCCCAGGGAAGCCTAAGAAGATGTAACAACTAAATGTGGACTGTGATGGGCAATCTTGACTATGAACTTTATTGGGTTGAGAAGTGACAAGGAGATTTAAAGAGCTCCCTATGTGTGTGTATTTGTGAACATATTTCCAGAGATATTAACTGAGCAAGGGGGCATACGATGAATTTACCCAGACACCATCATAGAGCCTGAGGACCCAGGTGTAATAAAATGAGGAGGAGAATGATCAGAGCATTCTTTCTCTCCCTCCTGGTCACTGTGGTAGAAGGTACTCTTCTCCACAGGGCCCTCCCTACCATGCTTGACCAATACCTCTGAAATCCAGCTATACACCCAAAGAAATGATCTTCTCTCAATTTATGTCGAGTGTTTTGACACATGCCAAAGTAACTAACTCATACTCAAATAACTTGCATGGGATTCTGCATCAGAGAAAGGGCACCAGGTTGAAACTAAGGAATTCTAAATGAAGTTGAATCTTCAGTTGGTACTAAGATAAATATCACTACTGATTCATAAATTATGAGGAATGTAATAGACTAATACAACTCTTAATCATAGAGGACACTAGGTGTGTGAAACATATGCAAATTCTTGTAACATTTTGAAATTTTATCTGCAAGTTTAAAACTATTGACATTTTAAGGTTAATTTTGAAAAGACAAATGGCTCCTTCAATTACTCTTTTATTCTATTCCTCTTCAATATACTATCTCGAAAACAAACGAAAAGAATTTTTGCTTATATGCCTGGGGACATAGTACACTTTCAAGAAGGTTTCATGTGTCAGTGTTTATTTTTCTGATGCCGTCCCACTATGTGGGTTATCCGCTGTTTAGAGCGTCTATATCAGTACGCGGGGATCAGCAGATGCTCCGAAAGAATGTTCAAACAATGGAGTGATATGATCACTGAGATCATTCTTAAGCAGCCTCTGAGGTCTTGAGCAACCACAGACTTAGGTCATAAAGTGACCCTATTTTGCAAGAAGCCAGTCTGGAGAACAAGTGGTGGGTGGGGGCAGTGCCGGTACATACGTGCAGATCCAGCTCAGCTCAGATTCACTTTTACCTATGTAGTAAGTCAGTTCTGGGCAGAGACTGACAGCTATGCAGCCCTTCAGTCTTGTAACAGTGGCGCGGCAGCCCTCTTCTCCTGGCCTGCGAGTTACGGTTGGCTATTGCACGATCTCAAATCCAAGCAGAAACCAATGACTCAAATGTTAAAAACAAACAAACAAATCTCTTAGCCGGATAGCATGTGTGGAAACTGTCAGCATTCCATTTAAGTTAATGAACCAAAGCATTTATCTGAGTAATTGACTAATGTAAAATTTCACATTCAAATGAGTACACATTCCAAGCCAATCTGGCGTGCTCTTCATCTGTATACCCCAGGGTACTGTAATGTTTGCAGAGTATGTGAATTATAAAGATGTATCGGCTTCCTCCCATCACACCCTTGTGTCTGTCTGCCTGCATCTCGCTCTCTCTCCTCTCTTCTCCTTCTCTCCCTCCCTCCTTCTCCCTCCTCCTCCCTCCCTCCCTCCTTCTCCCGCGTGTGCAGCATGCTAGGCTTATATATGTTGATGTAATATTGGTTATTAATAAGGTTGAGTCAGAGGAAAGAAAAGAGGGAAATATTTTATATTTACTAGTCTTTCCAAATCGATTTTAAAAGAAATTGTTGCTTAAGGTTTTCTTTTATGTTGATAATGAGAAATGGTGGGGGCGGTGCGTGCATCCTGGCTTCTCGGGTCCAGAGGATGATAACAGAAGGAACTCAGCAGGTCTGCCCACTCCCGTTGTTAATTAAAGTATTTTCACATTCTCCAGGGTGTAATGCACTCTGGGCACTGAGCCCCAGAGAGCCTTGTGCAGCCTAATGATCACGTATTCAAATAAACACAGTTGGGGGCCACTGGGGAGCGGCATGGCTTGGTTCCCCCACCTCATTAAGGGCTGCAGTGCTCTGCAGATGTCTGAAATGCACGGGCTCCATTTCTTATGAATAATAAATACGCGGCTCCTGGTTCCTCAGCACTTCAAGGTGTGGTGGGTACCTTTTACCCAGCTGGGACCTACATGGGGTAGGGAGTGACATTTTCAGAGCTCCATTCACCACGAGGTACCTGCCCAAGCAGATTTCCTCTCCTGTCTGGCTCGCTCGAGTCTCATTTGTTGGCAGTTAACAAGGTTGTCTGTGCGTGGAAGGTGAGGATCTTCCAAGCCTACTGAGCTGTTGGGAGCTGGATCTGCATGTACCCGATATCTCAGGGAAAAGAATGGGTTTTCAGCGTGCAGTGTTCTTCCAGGCTGCTGAGTTAAACCACATCCAGGTCTCCTGGATGCTTGGAATTTCAGTTGGAGGCAAACAGGGCAAATGGACGATGGGAAAAAAAAATCACATAATAAAAAAAAATAACTATGATCAAAATAGGAACCGAAGGACAGACAATGATGAGAGAATTTTGACATCTTGTTTATAAACGATTTGGACTCCAGTTTCCATGACAATAACACAATACAACATAGGGTAACAGGACTTAAACATAAATCTTATTACATATTATGTGTCACGAAGTGTTATGTAGATATGCAAGTCAATCCTCACAGTTTTTCTCACTAATTTTGCTCTGTGACATGGAGCTTCTTCCCTAGTCTGTTGGGCCTTTATTATTTTCATCTGTAAATTGGGGATAAGGTAGATAGTTAAAATGTTGGGTGGCTTGGAAGATTCAATAGGTTATCACCTATAAAGCATTTAGAGTAGTATACTTAGCAATGTAAGTATTTGTTGATTAATTCAAATGTGTCTACATATATAATTTCCCTTGTTTCATTGAGTTTTATTAAAATAGATATACACATGTGATATATAGACTAGCAAAGGTGCAATGTATAGAATGTGTAATGTATGTATCAGTTATGTGACTTAATATAAATATAGCTCTTTGAATGCCTCTGTCTTCTCTCCCCACACCTTATTTACAAGAGAGAATCTCCTATAAGCACTGGAGATCTGGTGACTGATGGCTTCGTCCTGGCTACGAGAACAGAGGGACAGATTCAGTATCATGTGCTGCTGGTAAGAAGCACATCTGTGCCTGGGAGAAGCGCAGATTCGGAAGGCGTGGAGGGCTGTGTGGGAGGGAGGCTTGGTGCAGTGTCTTGCTGCCTTGCTCAGCCCAGTCTCTCCCAACATTTTCAGTGTACCCACCAATGTTCATAAACCTTAATGCCCAAGGGTCTCTCCTTCCTTTGTCCCAAGCACAGTGACCTTTGCTGGTCTCATGGGCTCTGGGGGCAGAGACCTTTATCTTCTCTTGTAGGCCCAGGCTTTAAGTATCTCTACTCATTGGACAGCCTGCCCTCAGCAGCCCTATCCCCGACCTCTGCATCACACTAACATCATCTCCAGAGGAGATGTGTCCTGGAATCTGCAGACCAACTCCACAGCCCCATCGATATGATAGAGACTCTAAGGAGAGTGACTATAACCTGGCCTAGGGACATAAAAGCTGTTCTCTAATTCTTTGAGAGTTCTCGTCAAAACTCTGAAACTTGAGACAGGAGCATTCCTCTTTCTTAATTCTGTGGCTAAACTGAGGCTAGAAGGAAGGGGGGTTGGAGGGTGGAGGCCATGAATGGAGGGCTGCCTGTGGACCCATTGCTAACCCAGAGCCTCTATGCCAACAAGATGTTTCCCTTTTCCCTACCACACACTTGTCTTCTTGGATGCCTCTGCCTTCCTTCTTCACAGAAAGATTGGCAGATGGCTACAGTGTAAGTGTCCTAGCATCTGACATGCCCACATTTCTGACTTCACCCTGCTCAGTCCACTGGTACTCAGAAAAGCACAGCTCTTGGGGTTCCAGTAAGAAGGAGGAGGAAGCAAGAACAGAGTCTGCCATTGGCTGACAGCTCAGAGCTGTGCTCCTTGAGACTTCTCATGTAGGGAAATCAAGGCACACCAAGGCCCTTTCACACAAACCAGCTTTCCAGTGGCAGAAATGAGACCAGCGCAACTAATTGCCACCAGGGACAGCTGGAGCTAAGTGTCACCAGACTTGTTCCATATTACAGTGGCTACTGCCTTGGGATTCTAAGGATCATTATAGACTCAGAGCCTGAGATTCTAGAGGCGGGGGCCATGGTGACTGTGTGCTGGGCACACATCCATTTGTCACCAGGGGAACTTTGTGGACACCAGCTGTTCCCACTGTCTTTTCTTCTCTCATCAGCCCTCACAAGCCACCCTTCCCTAAGGATACACAAGACAGGACATGGGTCTAACAATGTGGGATTGGGATGATCTAGTTCTCTTTTGCCCTCTGAACATGTCACTGCTCTGTTTTCTAGAATAAGGTGTAAAAAACTAAGAAACTCAGCTCCTGCATACTGGACATTGCAGGCCAGCTACATCTGCTCTCCCTTGGTGGCCACTGTCATTGATGGCTACAGGTATTTCAGAGCTCACAGGCTTTGGCCAGAAGCAGGAGCAACACTGTGGTCATGCATGATATGCATGGAGATAGTTCAATGGAACATTTCCAAGAACATGCCTTGGAGCCAGACTGGGGCTAGTTCCTGTTCTGGTACTACAATGAGTTGGGATGATTTTGGGCCAATTGTTTAAGCTGTATATGTCTCATTTCCCCTCTTCCTATGAAGTTATAAGCTGGAATCTCCTTTGTGACCATGGCAGGGATTACTCATGACACTCCATGAGGTGAATGGTGCTAAGATCGAAGATCCGTTTGTCTCAGTGTGTAAATGTCAGAATGATGACAGGGAAGAGATTCTTCTTGGCTATGTGTATCAGAACAAGGCTGTTCCTTGCTCTGAGGCCCAGTTTTGCCAACTTGGGAAATGGAGAATCGTTATGATAAAATGGTATTTATCTGGAAAGTGTCTAGTAGAATATGGAATTACCAACAACTGGGGTGGGGGCTGCAGCTTAATGGTAGAGCACTTGTGTAGCATGCCCAAGATGCTGACTTACACTAAACTCTAAAGAAAAAAATAAAAAGGAAAGGAAATTACCAGCAGTGAAAAGAAATCAGGGACTAATTTAAAACCCAAATGTGCCATGTCCTTTTCCAGAACAATGTCCCCACAAATGCTTCCTGCCACTGTCAACAGGGTCTCCTTTTCTGATTGAATGCAACCTCAGTATAACTGGACTGAGATATGAGAAAATGCAAGCTGCTTCTCCCATTTCTGGACAGGCTGGCTTGAGCTTCCTCAGGGAGCTCAGGAGCTTCTTGTACACAGCCAGAACCAGGAGCTGCCACTATGTCTGTACAGTGACCAGTGATGTGCTAACTAATGCCCAGAGCCATGTCTGTCAGTTGCAATCCCATGTTCACAGTGGGAAGGCAGAATGGGAGAGACGAAATGTAAGCAAGACAGTTTAAACCCATCCTGGACACAGCAGATGGGTGTCCTAGCCTGTAAATCAGAAGGTGAGACAGACCTTGATGGTTGAAGACCTAGAAGCTGACAGCTCCTGTCTGGTTCACATTCCAGGAGCCTGCTCCCTACTTCCTGACTGGATGGCTTGGTTTTGTAACTAACTCTGAACATGATGTAGCCTCTGCTCAAAGCCTTCACTGAATGAGGTAGAGTGTTGGCTTGTATTACATCTGTTGTTCCAACAGCCTCTTGAGCCCAGGAAGTTCATGCTAGCCTGAACTATCAATGGAAAGCCTACATTAAAACCAAAGTAAGCAAGCATAGACCTTTGATAGTTCATTATCCCAAGAGAAGAAATAACAAATGTGGCTATACAGGTGCCACAAAACTTCCCCACAGTAGTCACAGCAGACACCACCAGTCAGTCAACACTCAACCTGAAATGCAAACCACTGGACAGGACACATACCTGTCTTCCTGCTCCTCTGGTAAGAGTGAGAGATTCTGGTCACATAAGTTTTTTTTTTCCTCTTCCAGAGGCCCAACTAGAGAGAGAGAGAGTCCATGGTGGAAAAAAATTCAAGCAAAACAAACAAAAAAATGCTTAAAATCTGTATTGCATCAGCATTTGAAAAGCAGAGGCGGGGCAATTGCAGGTTCTAGCCTAGCCTGGACTATAGAGCAGGCTCCTTTCTCAAAAATAAAATAAAATAAAATAAAATAAAATAAAACGTGGACTTGGAGATAACACAGTTGTTAAGTGCTTCCCTTGAAGCACAAGGCTCATGCATAATCTTGGTTGAGGTGTTGTCCATAGATGTCCTCCCTAGCGAGACCCTCTGTGGGGAGTCTGGTGAGACTCATGCTCAATGGAGAGTAAAGAACAAGACCAGTGCATCCAGGAGCAGCCCTTGGTGTGCAGAATCCTGCTTACGTCAACTTAATGCAATCAATCCTCTGCATGTGGGCAAACTCAAAGCCATCTTCTGAGAGATAAATCCTGCTAGACTTTCTTGGCCACCAGCAACTTCTAATCCAGGAAGGAAGTTAACCAGATGAATTAAGTGTCACAATGTTGCAGAAGCCCTTGAGATCAAGAGGTTGCCTGAGTGGCTCATAGATGCCTCTCTAACATGTACAACAGGACAGACAGGATGGATAAATGGGCCAGCATAGACACTCTGTATTCTCAGACCAGAGAAGCTCCTGGTGCTCCTAGATCAGTGGCTCTCAACCATCCTAATGCTGCAACTGTTTAGTACAATTTCTCATGACTCCCAACTAAAGTAGAAGTAGAAGTTTCTGGATATGTCAGGTGATGCAGACTCACATGTTGTTTTGCTGAGGCAATCCCCATGAGAGTTGTCTAGAGAGAGCATAAATAGGACTCAATAGACAGTGACAGCATGTTTGCAGTGCTTTATTGGTCTTGAGTCTTCGCTGATCTTCTCTTCATTGAGAGAGGCACCACAGAGAACCTCACTTGGCATTCGGTTGGACCTGGTCATTCCTGCTGACTTATGCAGATTTGGTGGGAAGCCTGGCTGTTTCTGCTGGATCATGCCACCACTGCTGATTCATGTTTGGTATCCTGACACTACTGAACTACTGGTATTCTGACAATGGAGACTGGAATGGCTCCAAAGAACTACTTCCAAGCAGGTCCATATCCAATCTTACTTACCATCTTTTCTCCCCCATCTTTGAAGAGTGGGCTAGAAGTGGGAGGTGGATCAAAGATTTTATGAGCCCTAAAAGTAGATTTAAAACATAAAAAGTAGGTTTAAAAAGATCTAAGCCTGCACCCAAGCATAAAATTAATTCCATTGGTGCTTCAAAACAGAAATTTTGCTACTGTTATAAATCATAATATAAATATCTATGTTCTCTGTTGGTCTAAAAGAATCATTCAACCCTCAAATGGGTCTCAACCCATAGGTTGAAAACCACTGTCCTAAATGCTTGGAAGAAGTAAGTCTTGGGTGAAAGAGAGGCTGTTCCAAGCAGGAAAGAAGCAGAACTGAGCAATCTGAGAACTGCTCAGAGTCTGGAACCCCTTATGTAGTAGGGACAGGAGAGAAGGTAGATAAGCCAGTGGCAGAAAACTAGTCTTCAGAGCCAGACTCAAGGTGGCAGCCACCAGGATCAATTTTACCCTAAAGTCAAAGAAAAGTCACTGGGATAGAGGAGGCCGGGCTCTGAAATGGGCACCCTGAAACGCGTCTGTGTGTGTTTGAGCCTAAAGATGGAAGGTGGACATTTGATCAAGTACAATAGGCGAGCTACCCACTGCTCAGACGTCCCCAGTGCAGGTTTGCATGGTTCTTCTTTGAGCAGAACAAGCTCAAAGCTCTTCTTCAAAAGCAGACAAGTATGGACAGCTACCAGGAGACTCTTCTGCAGAGGAAGGAGTAGGGGGATTGGGGATGTGGGGGGTGAACACATATTACACACAAGGTCCTTACAGAAACCAAAGCCCATGGAACAAAGGGGGCGGGGCATAGATAGACAGCAATAAGAAGGGAAACCTTCAGCGCCTAGTGACAGGAACACGTGAGGGATCTCTTAGGTAGAAGTCTCAACGGAGTTTGGTGGCCACAGGCATGTTGGGTAGAAGCAGAGAAATTATCATAGAGGAGAAGATCAAAAGCAGACAAGTATGGACAGCTACCAGGAGACATTAATATATCCAATGAATTCTCCACTTGTCTATCCACAAACAACAACTGCTCTATATACACAAAAAGCTATAAACAGAGCAATGTAAAACATGCACACATGCACATACACACTTACACACGATGGGGGGAGTGGGAAAGGGAGCTTCTGTGTTGGTGAAAGCTGTGCACAGAGGACATGGATGGGAAAACACGTGCCTGGTTTTGTGAGGAGTGTTGCTGCAGAAGAAGCAGCCCAGCCACCTCCTCTCTCCCCATCCCCAATCCCATCCACTCTCTACTCACCCCTGAGGCAGAATGACATTCTGTCAAGTAGGGACCCAGGGGAGCTCAAAGGAAACTGGTCTCCAGGTCCCCTGCAGAGTTTAAACCCAATCTCGAAGGCAGCAGGGGGCTAGAAATCATTTCAAACCAGAAAACATCAACACAGACTATGAAGAGAGGTTTGGAGTCAGAGAAGGGAGGAAGAAGAAAGGGAAAGGGAGGTAGGGAGATAGAGTGAGGAGGGAACTCACTTATGTATCTGGACTTAACTCAGTGATGCTTCAGTAGAGATGAGAGAAAACAGTGTTCCTACACTCAAGAGTGTCTTAGCTCAAAGGCAGGAAAGCACAAGAGGCCAGGACCAGGATGTCAAAGTACCTGACCTGGCTTGCAGAGTAGAAAGGGCTAAGAGAATTCTGTGAGAAAAGAAGGAGCTGGTCTTCTGACTGTGTATGAGGACATGTGGAGGAGACCAGAAGGAGCAGGTATATGTGATACACAGCAAGGCCTCTATATATTTCTGTCAACCAGACAATGACAATGGTAAAAGCCAGAAATGAGGAAGCCGTTTGTGTACACCTACACATCACCTTTCCAAACCACCAGACTGTGTAGCTGTCATCTGGTCCAGATAAACCTGAAGATTTTCTTTATAGAAGAGATGTCTTATAGGGAGATGCTGTAAGAGGGCTTACAGGGTGATTCTGTTTTATGACAAGAGTGTCTCACATCACAAGAAATCATGGTCTATGAAAGAGTGGATCTTATACCTTCCAAGACCTTTCTTGGAGCAATTCAGGACTTTCTGTATCCTCCACATGGATACTGGAGCTGGTCACCATAAAGATTTAATAGTTTTTCCCCTAGTGATCCTTCACTCAGTGCTGTGCTAGACCACTGACTCCTGGGTACCTTGGGGAACACTGGTCTACCATTTTTATATTACAAACCTGTTCTATCTCAGTGTAGACCTTGCAGTCTCCATGAGTCTCCCATTTGTAGTAGGGGGAAGAAGAATGTGTATTGGGGGTTCCCTTTTTCTGTTCTTCTAGGTCCCATGAGATACAGAGCATTGCTGGAGTCAGCTCTGAGGTCATCAGAGCCACTGACCTCTACTTGAGAACACTGGGAAGCATTGGTGGAGAAAATGATGACAGAGTAGGAAGAACAAGCATCATGCTTCCATTCCAGACAGACAAAGCCAGGCAAAGATGACGTAATGTCAGGGGAGTCCTGCTAGCATCCAGCTAGTGGTGTGCTCCTAGAACTCTGGTGATTGAGTTGAGGTCCAGGTAGAACTCAAAAGGATGATGCACGAGTGGCATCATTTTCTATTTGATGATCTTTGTTTTGAGGCCAAAGCTACATATAACAATGGCTTTAAGATGAAAGAAAAATAACGAAGCAATCTGTGACCAGCACGCTGCATGGACCAAGCAGGAGAAAGTAGCACCAGTATCATAAAATATTTTGTGGTATGCCAGCCTTGGCCACTTTCAGCTCTCTAAGACAAAATGGTTCTCTGCCATCCAGAGATCCATCATTAGAAAAAGAGAAGAACAACCCTAAGAGCGTTTCTCTAGAAATCCTCATTAATGACTTTGGCAATAATGCCAACTGCAAAAACATAGGCACAATGAATTCAGACACAATGAGCAAAGTGACCAACACGCCACGACTAAGAGTCCTGATAAATGTGTCTGATGGAGATCACTGAGCGCGTACTGATCCTGGAAAAGCAGCTGCAGCATATCCGCTCACCAAGCACAAATATTCCAATAAGTAAAAAGGAACCATTTCAAGACACTGCCATCCTGTTTCAGGGATCTAAGGATTCCACCATCCTTCTCAGCCCTTCCCCATGGAACAGCTCCCCTAAGAGATGTCATTCTGAAGTTGATCTACCTGGCAACAGCATAGTAACCAAGAGACATGGGTCAGAAAAGAGTTCAAAAGCAACCGTCCTTGAACTGGGTATATTGGTGGGCTTCTAGTCTTCCCATTCTACCAACATCTCTCATGCCATGGCAGATCTTTGGAGTTTTCTCTATTTGCCATCTGTGAAAGTGGCAATGTGCCCAAATCCATCTTGGACATGCTCTGCTGTTTTAATAAAAGGGATACCCTCTCAAAAGCCATCTTTAGGCTGTCTCCAACATGAAATCCTGCAGAAGACGTAAAGAGAAACTGAATTCTGAAGTCTAAGGGCAGTTATACGTGCATCTCCTTTTGTTACAGCATCTCTTACACAGAACATTTGGCAAAATATTCCAGGAAAAATCCTCTCATCAGATCTCAATGATAACTGGGTATGAGTAATGGATCAAGGAGATGATGAAGAGAAATGAATACAATCCAAAGGCCATTTTCCGATTGCCAGTGTTGTTTTCCTAAGGTAATTATTTGGGGTTATTAAAGAGTACTTAACACAGTATTATGGCTCTAAGCATTCTTTGACTGGTCACTTAACCCAGCCCAGAACTAGGAAATTAATTTACAGAAAAGCTTCCCCCTAGTTGTACAATTCCTGGTTGAAAACTGCTGTTGGATATTTAGAGGGGTAAAAATCATGTCTGTCTTGGGAAAGGTTTCACTGAGATGTACTACCAGAGAGAATACCGTAGTCTTGCTTCTAAGTTATTGACTCCTTCTATGACAGTCTGAGACATGAGCCAGGCGGGCATGTTGGTACTCCATGTAGGAATGAGGCAAAGAAACTAAGCCAAGATAACAGATGAAGAAAATTTGCCTTAACCCTCATGGACATTGGCCTTGAGCATCTCAAGGCAAAAGACCCTTTAACCCTGAACAACTTTGACTCAATGTACTCTAAAGATGCAGATATTTAAATGAATCAGTGTACTGAGTCCAAGCTGATGACTATTACTGCAGAGTAAGGAAATGTCTCACCAGAGTGAGCCAGGGCCCCATCTGGTACATGTGTACCCAGCTACCTGTCCACAAATGCAGAAGATACTCCAGAGACCCTGCAGGGACCACTGTGCTACTCAGAATCATCTCGATTCCAAGTTTTCTTATCTCAGAGATGTAACTAGGAAAACCCAAAATGAGTTCATCTGGGACACAGTGGTCACTCAAAATGATGAAGAAATTCAAAATTCAGCCCCTCAAGGAGGGATATGGCATGTTTTCAAGAGAGGTTGTTGATGGCAATGTTTCAGCAAAAAAAAAAAAATTTACTAACCAAGGGCACTAAAAAGAAAAGCTTTTCTGAAAATGATGGAAGTCATATGACACTTTTCCCTAAGTTCAAGCCAATGGTCATTTCTATCACAGGGCCATTTCAGTCACCAACCCTTTAATGAGAATACACCACAGATCAGAAATTTTCAAGTATTCAGGGACATATCAAAACTATTCAGAGCCTCTGGGGTTGGGGGTTTGGCTCAGTGGTAGAGCGCTTGCCTAGGAAGCGCAAGGTCCTGGGTTCGGTCCCCAGCCCCGGAAAAAAAAAAAAAAAAAAAAACTATTCAGAGCCTCACATAGATGACCAGAACTACAAATGGCCTTATCTCAAGGGCATTTATTCAGACAAATAGAAACAGTTGTGAAGGTGGTCTCTTGCATGAACAGGATTAGCTAAGCTGGAGTTTGTCTACATAGATGGAGGAACAAATGCTTACTAATCACAGTTTGGACATTAGGATTGAGTTGAGTAAGATTAGTGCCATACTTGACACCAAACCTTGGCCTGAGGCCTTTCTGTTCCAACTTACCTTCTCCAGTCATACCCATAACTGGGTCACCAGCCAATGCTCAGGATGGTTGGGGTTTGAACCTTTTCCTCAGATTTCAGGACACTCTATATTTAAACACTAAAATGTTTCCTTCCATATATTGTGATTCTTTAGGTACAAAGGGAAAAGGAAAAACTTTTTTCTGGCTTGAATAGTTCAACCTTTCTGAAATTCTTGGTCCCTTGGCAGGCCAAGGCAGCAGTCATATGCATTTTTTGACTCTTTACTCCAGCAAATATTAGAGAAATGGTTTTCCTAATTTAAGAAAATGATCTCTCAGAAAGAAAACAAACATCCAAATGAGAGAAAAATAAATTATGTTTCCTAAGAGGACTTTCAGACTCACCTCCACATGTTCCATGACAACTCTGAGAGGACATATCTTCAGGGAGGCTGAAGGACCCAGAGCTGTGTAGACAGCCTACAGATGCCAGTCTTATTCTTATTGGAGCTCATGGAGATACTCCACCTCTCCCTGTAGCTTAGTAGAAAGTAGACCCATGCTTTACATGTAGCCAGCCATGGACGAAGGAAGGGGTAGCAGGCTTGAGGGAGTCCAGCTGTGACTCTGAATGATATGACCAGGATCGATGCAGGAATCTGATGAAAGAGAGACAAACCTCTACTCAAAAGGATTTAAGTTCAACATAAATCTGATATAAAAGAGTAACTGGGCTAATAATACAAGGCATTAGTTACCATGATTCCTTTTAATAAGATACCTTGGGTAGATATCATTAAAGATAGTCATTGCTAATGGAATCTTAAGTCACAAGGATTCTCCTTACTGGAATTTATACTCAAAGGTTTACCACCTGATGTCTGAGAGACTTTCCTATTAAAGCGTGGGACCAGTCCTGTTCTGAAAGTTTAGACATACCAGCAGATAATTAATGTATCATCATTGAAGTGGCCTATCTATGCTAGTGCTACAAGAGTGGTGTTCTGTGAAGAGTATATCAGAAGCAGAACTGGAGCCTGGGAGAGATGGGACAGCAAAAAGAAACAGTAAGAAGCTACTAATCCAAGTGTGAGAAGAAAAGCAGGCAGAGTCCCGAAGGAAATCACATACGGCCTTTCCATGAGTCTGAGACAGTGACCATTCTGCAGCATCAGGTCAAGCATCTTTACAGGATAATTCTAAGAACTAGCCGTCTGATGTGGTCTGGGTGGAGAAAACTAGAGTGGTCAAAAGCCAGGGATATTGCAACATCATTTTTTTCTCTCTCTCCCTCTCCCTCTCATATATGTATGTATATATATACATATATATACATATATATATATATGTATTATGTGTATATGTGTGTGTGTCTTTTGCTGTCTTTTTCTTTCTCTTTTTCTCTCTTTCTTCCCCTGTCTTTCTATCTCTTTCTTTCTTTTTTCCTCTCTCTCTCTCTCTCTTTTTTTTTTTAAATCCCCAACCCCTCTTCCTCTCTTTTTTTGAGATGTGGTCTCTCTATATAGCTTTGGCTGTATTGGAACTCACTATGTAAACTAGCTGGCCTCAAAGTCACAGGGATCTGCCTGCCTCACCTCCCAAGTGCTACAGATAAAGGGCATGCACCACTATACCTAACTGATACTGTGGTTTCTAATGCCTGTCTTGGTTGGTTCTTTCTATAGTGTGGCATTGATATAGAAAGCCCCTAGGAAACAGTTATGTGGACAAAGAAGGAAATATTTGCCCATTATGACTTTCCAAAGGTGTCTGTGTTAAGAACATGCTCCAGAAATGCTATTGGTCTCTTCAGAATGTGTATTCCTGGAAACATTTACTATCTCAGAAGAAAGAAAAAAGTGCCTATGCCCGCATCAGGAAAAGGACAAGTTTGTGGGTGATCTCTTCCCTGGATCATTGGTATGGGGAGGGGCAGCACAGAGGTAATTTTACGTGGAGACACAGAATGTTGACACATTGGTGACAAAATCTTTGGGATGAGAAGGGACTGTTGTTGCAATGATGTCAGCAAGATGAATGCTACCCACCAGGACAATAAAAAGAAAGGCTTATCTGGAAAACGAGAAAAATGTATAACCCTTTTCACTCAAGCCCAAACCAGGAGCCATTTCCATAATATCAGATCGTCATGTGTTCTCCAAGGGTAGGGCTGGAAACCAATCCTTTGATATAGATATATCTGCACCCTTCTGGCTATACACAGCCACTTGCTTAGATGTGTTTCCATACATTATCTTCCTAATATTTTCATCCATTATGTTTCCTTGCTATATCGGTGCAATGGCTGTTAGCAACATATGGTCAAGACATGGCATCGCTTGACTAAATTATTTCCCTGCAGTCCCGATTGCAGTCAGCCAGGGGAGGATTACTATGAGTTCTCTTTTCTCTCAATTTTATAAATTTGCAATTGAGAGATGAGCTTAATGTTTGCAAATTCTAAGGAGTCACAAAACTAGAAGACCCAAAAGAGTGACTAACAGGGCTTCCTGGGTAGTTGATAGTTCCTACAGAATTTTTCCATCCTCTTATCCCAGGTGACTTGTAGTTTAGAAGTAGTTTACATCCAAGACAACTACATTTCATATGTATGGACCTTTTCCTTCTCTTTTACTTTATAGGTTACATTGGGGACATTTTCTTACCAATGAATACATTACCATTCCTTGCCAATCATAACAGACAGAGGCGTGCCTCTTCCTTTGTTTTAACTACTCACAAATAGTGAGTTCCCTGGAAGAAGGGAGATGGCAATTGACATGCAGGGACCATCTGCTGGACTCTCCAGGGAACGGGCTTCAGGGGAAAGCTGGAGAGCAGCTGTCTGAAGAGGTGGGTGATGCCCGAGTATGTCTACTTTTAACAGCAAAGTAACACTGGGAACTTTCCAAGGCAGGAGGGAAAGTCCAGAGTGTCCCAGAGAGATTGGCTCAGATCGGAGAGCTCCTTACCCACAGTAAGGAGCAGTGCCAGGAGCCGACCAGCAGGAGCCACAGCTTCGGACAAGAAGTCTCTGCCTTCCCTTCAGCAATGGACACTTTAATAGCAGGAAACAAACGGGAGAACAGACAGATGGGAGTGGCAGAGGAAGAAAAAGTACTGTGAAAATTCTCTCTACTGGACACACACCAGAGCGGATGAGGGCGGCATTTTTAAAAGAAGCCTGCCGAGCAAGTGCCTGGGTAGCCTAGGTCCCTCTGTGAACTGCACTCTTGAAGAGTGCCACCAGGCTATGTGCTGAAACTCGGCCTGCAGAATAGCTCTTAACTGTGAGAAAGTGGTTCTTCCAGGTTCAAAGAATTAGATTAAGAAAACCCCTTACAGGAGTGTCCTGCCGTTTGGGTTTTAATTGATTCCAGAGGCAGGCAAGCTGACAACCAAAATTAGACATTGTACTCATAAAATTAATAAATTAAAAAAGAGATTAGACAGATCTTAAGTAAAAATATATATGCACCTTCTTGCTTTGGAAAAAAATACAAGAAGGCAAATCCCAAGTCATAATGAAGATAAAGGCAGAAATTAGTGAAATGGAAAAGAAAAAAAAATCAATACAAAGAATCAATGTAACACAGTCAGATCTTGGGAAAGATAAACATTATTGATAAACCTTTAGTCAAATTAGCCAAACGAAGAAAAGAAAGACCCAAATTAATAAAATTGGAGATGGAAAATGATATGACAAAAGATACCAATTGAATTAGCAGCATCATCAGAATATCTTAGAAATCCCTATATCAGTACATTGGAAGGTCTAAAAGAAAGGTATGCATTTTTAGGCTCATATGACCTACCCAAAGCAACTAAAAATTTTAGGTAACAGCTTAACTTGATCTACAGCAAGCAACAGGATTGAAGCTATAACAACAAGAATAATAAAACCTGCCAATTGAAACCAGCTAGGTCCAGATGGATTTGCTGCTTAATTCTATCACATCTTTAAAGAACTACCACCAGTGTTTCTCAAGCTATTCCATAATATTGAAAAGAAGAAATCTATAAAATCAGTATTATTCCAAATGCTAAAGTCAAAGATAAAATTTTAATTTTTTTATTTTTATTTTATGTGTGTGGGTGTTTTGCCTGCATGTTCGTTTGTGTACTGAGTGTGTACCCAAAGGGACCAGAAGTGGAAGTGGAGTCACAGATGGCTGTGAGCCACCATGTGGGTGCTAGGAACAGAACCCACCAGAGGAGTAGCAAGTACTCTTAACCACTGAGCCATCTCGCTAGCTCAAGTTACAATTTTTAAAGGTAAATCGTAAGCCAGTCTGCCTGATGAACGTAGATGCAAATCTCAACAAAATGTTTTCAAACTAAAATCAGGAACACATCAAAAATATTATTTGCTGGGGTCAAGCCGGGATATTTCAGAGATTTCTGGATGGTCCAGCCTTGTTGTGTGACAGTATCACAACAACTTTTAGTTCCCCAGACAGAGAATCAAAGGCAGATTAAAGGCTATCACCAAAGTCCAGTTTGGTGAATCAATTGAGTTGTATTGGAGTATTTTTGAGAATGGAGGGGTCACTTACAGGTGTAAAAAATGACTAGAAAGCAACAGCATCACCAGAAGCGTCTATCAATATGGATGACAGTTCATGAAACCTGGAAACCTGAAACTCCTTCTGCATAATGCAGGCAGCTCAAAAAGTTAAAGAGTGCCTCTTACGGGCAGCTCAGCCTGTCTGAACTTCTTCTGTGCAGCTCAGCTTCTCTGAGAGTGTCTCTCATCAGTCCTTATTGTTTATGTAAACGTGAGGATAGAGGAGCTTAGCGAGCTGTTCACTTCCTCAGTTTTAACAAGCTTCCTTTTAGTGCAGAATGTTTCGCCTCCCTTTGGAAGAATATCCTAAGTCTCAATGAGTTTTCAAAAACTTTTTTATCTTAGAGGAAATTGTTATGCAACTCAAAAAAATAAAATACAAATGGTCAACAAATATATGGATTGAAACTGTAGATTGCTTTCGGCAAGATGGCCATTTTTACTATATTAATCTTGCCAATCCATGAGCACAAGAAGATCTTTTCATCTTCTGAGATCTTCTTCAATTTCTTTCTTCAGAGACTAGAAGTTTTTGTCATACAGATCTTTCACTTGCTTGGTTGCAGTCACATCAAGATATTTTATATTATTTATGACTATTGTGAAGGGTACTGTTCTCCTAATTTCTTTCTCAGTTTGTTTATCCTTTGAGTAGAGGAAGGCTACTGATTTGTTTGAGTTAATTTTATGTCCAGTCACTTTGCTGAAGTTGTTTATCAGCTGTAGTAGTTCTCTGGTGGAATTTTGGGGGTCACTTAAGTATAGTATCATATCATCAGCAGTAGTGATATTTTGACTTCTTTCTTTCCAATTCATATCTCTTTGACCTCTTTTTGTTGTCTGATTGCTCTGGCCAGGACTTCAAATACTATATTGAGTAGGTAGGGAGAGAGTGGGCAGCCTTGTCTAGTCCCTGATTTTAGTAGGATTGCATCAAGTTTCTCTCCATTTAGTTTGATGTTGGCTACTGGTTTGCTGTATATGGCTTTTACCATGTTTAGGTATGGGCCTTGAATTTCGGATCTTTGCAAGACTTTTGTCCTGAATTTTGTCAAATACTTTGTCAGCAACTAATGAGATGATCATGTGGTATTTTTCCATTGAGTTTGTTTACACAGTAGATAACATTGATAGATTTCTGTATATTGAACCATCCTTGCATGCCTGGGATGAAGCCTACTTGATTGTGGTGAATGATCGTTTTGATTTGTTCTTGGATTCAGTTTGAGAGAAATTTATTGAGTATTTTTGCATCGATATTCAGGAGGGAAATTGGTCTGAAGTTTCTTTCTTTCTGCTTTAGGTCTAAGTGTAATTGTGGTTTCAAAGAATGAATTAGCTAGTGTTCCATCTGTTTCTATTTAGTGGAATAGTTTGAAGAGTATTGGTATGAGGTCTTCTTTGGAGGTCTAATAGAATTCTGCACTAAATCCATCTGGACCTGGGCTGTTTTTGGTTAGGAGACTTTTAATGACTGCCTCTATTTCTTTGGGAGTTATGGGACTGTTTAGATGGTTTAATTGGTCCTGATTTAACTTTGGTACCTGGTATCTGTCTAGAAAATTGTCCATTTTATCCAGATTTTCCAGTTTTGTTGAGTATAGGCTTTTGTAGTAGGTTCTGATAAGTTTTTGAATTTCCTCAGTTTCTGTTGTTATATCTCCCTTTTCATTTCTGATTTGTTAATTTGGATAATCTCTCTGTGCCCCCTGGTTAGTCTGACTAAGAGTTTATCTAGCTTGTTGATTTTCTCAAAGAACCAGCTCCTGGTTTTGTTGATTCTTTGTATAGTTCTTTTTGTTTCCACTTGGTTGATTACAGTCCTGAGTTTGATTATTTCCTGTCATCTACTCCTCCTGGGTGTATTTGCTTCTTTTTGTTCTAGACTTTCAGGTGTGCTGTCAAGCTGCTAGTGTATGTTCTCTCCAGTTTCTTTTTGGAGGCACCCAGAGCTAAGAGTTTTCCTCTTATCACTGCTTTCATTGTAGCCCATAAGTTTTGGTATGTTATGCTTTCATTTTCATTAAATTCTAAAAAGTCTTTAATTTCTTTCTTTATTTCTTCCTTAACCAAATTATCATCAAGAGAGTTGTTCAATTTCCATGTTTATGTGGGCTTTCTGTTGTTTTTGAAGACTAGCCTTAGTCCATGGCGATCTGATAGGATGCGTGGGATTATTTCAATCTTCCTGTATCTGTTGAGGTCTATTTTGTGATTGGTTATATGGTCAATTTTGGAGAATGTACCAAGAGATGCTGAGAAGAAGGTATATTCTTTTGTTTTAGGATGAAATGTTCTATAGATATCTGTTAAATCCATTTGTTTCATAACTTCTGTTAGTTTCACTGTGTCTCTGTTCAGTTTCTGTTTCCATGATCTGTCCATTGATGAAAGTGCAGTGTCGAAGTCTCCTACTATTATTATTATGTGAGGTGCAATGTATGCTTTGAGCTTCAGTTACTTTTCTTTTATGAATGTGGGTGCCCTTGCATTTAGAGCATAGATGTCCAAATTGAGAGTTCATCTTGGTAGATTTTTTTTCTTGATGAGTATGAAGTGTACTTCTGTATCTTTTTTGATAACTTTTGGTTGAAAATCAATTTTATTTGATATTAGGAAGGCTACTCCAGCTTATTTCTTGGGACCACTTGATTGGAAATTTTTTTTCTAGCATTTAACTCTGAGTTAGTGTCTGTCTTTGTCAATGGGGTGTGTTTCCTGTATGCAGTAAATGCTCTGCCCTGTTTACATATCCATCCTGTTAGTATATGTCTTTTCTTTTTAGGGAATTGAGTCCATTGATGATAAAAGATATTAAGAAGTAGTGATTGTTGTTTCCTGTTATTTTTTGTTGTTAGAGGTGGAATTACCTTTGTGTGGCTATTTTCTTTTATGTTTGTTGCAAGAAGATTACTTTCTTGCTTTTTCTAGGGTGTAATTTCCCTCCTTTTGCTGGAGTTTTCCATCTATTATCCTTTGTAGGGCTGGATTTGTGGAAAGATATTATGTAAATTTGGTTTGTCCATCTATGCTAATTGAGAGTTTTGCTGGATATAGTAGCCTGGGCTGACATTTATGTTCTCATAGGGTCTGTATGACATCTGTCTAGGATCTTCTGGCTTTTAGAGTCTCTGTTGAGAAGCCTGGTGTAATTCTGATAGGTGTGCCTTTATGTTACTTGACTTTCCCCCCTTACTTCTTTTAATATTCTTTCTTTGCTTTTCTTCATTTTGTGTTTTAACTATTATATGACAGGAGGAATTTCTTTTCTGGTCCAATCTGTTTGGAGTTCTGTAGACTTCTTGTATGTTCGTGGGCATCTCTTTCTTTAGGTTAGGGAAATTTTCTTCTATAATTTTGTTTCTATAATCTACTGGCCATTTAAGTTGGGAATCTTTGTTCTCTTCTGCATCTATTATCCTTAGGTTTGGTCTTCTCATTGTGTCCTGGATTTCTTGGATGTTTTGGGTTAGGAGCTTTTTGCTTTTTGTATTTTCTTTGACTATTGTGTCAGTGTTTTCTATTCTGAGATTCTCTCTTAAATCTCTTGTATTCTGTTGGTGATGCATCTATGACTGATCTCTTTCCTAGATTTTCTATCCCCTGGTTTGTCTTCCTTTATGATTTCTTTATTGTTTCTATTTTTATTTTTAGATTATGCATTATTTTGTTCAATTTCTTCACCTGTTTGGTTGTGTTTTTCTGTAACTCTTTAGGGGATTTTTGTGTTTCCTCTTTAAAGGCTTCTACTTGTTTACCTGTGTTCTCCTGTATTTCTTTAAGAGAGTTATTTATGCCCCTTGTAAAGTCTTCTAACATCATCATGAGATGTGATTTTAAATCAAAATCTTGCTTTTCCACTGTCTTGGGATATCCAGTATTTGCTGTGGTGTGAGAACTGGGTTCTAATGATGCCTAGTAGTCTTCGTTTCTGATGCTTAGGTTCTTGTGCTTGCCTCTCACCATCCAGTTATCTCTGATGTTAGTTGGTTTTGCTGTCTCTGACTGGAGCTTGTCCCTCCTTTGAGCCTGTGAGCCTGTGAACCTGCGATCTTAGGAGTGAGAGTTCTCCTGGGAGACCAGCTCTTTCAGGGCAGCTTTTGGGTCTGGAGAACTGTGGGACAGCCTTAGCTCTGAGTGTACATGGAGACCAGAAGGTTCCTCTCCCAGGCCGCCCCATGGTTCCTGCGCCCCACATACTCCCTGTCAGGTCTCTCCTTGGACAGTCAGTGGAGTGAAAATGGGGTTCCACCTGTGGGCTTAGGAATGAGCGCACTCCTGGAATACCAGCTCACTGTGGGCAGGCTTGGGGTCCAAAGGGCTATTGGACAGCCCCAGCTCTGGGTGCAGATGGAGACTATAACTGACATTTTCTGGAACTGGATTGCAAAATATCCTTATTCCCGAACTGGTAAATATGTAGTTAAATGGCACTGTAATGAGGTAATATTCATCATTCATTTCACAATGAAAAAATAAAGCAAGTATCATACTGTTTGCCATAAATACACTTTTTTTAATTAAAGATACTTCAATAAAATAAGAGGAAATCTGGCAAAATGAATAACCATCACAATACTATACAATATATACTTGAAGGAAATTTTTAATTGAATCTTTAAAATAATTACTTATGGCCTACATGAAGTCTCTAGTTCATCATAAATTGAAATTATCTCCCATGATGTAGCTTATTACAATTTTTATTTCTTATCAAGAAAAATCAATATACTGTCTTACCATATTTGCTTGCAAAGGAGAAATTAGTTTTCTCCAGTGCAGTCTCACTGGGTATATTAACCACACTTAAGAGTAGGCCCCATGCCCAGTAGTAGATGGCCAACACAAAATGAACTCAATGGTGTTTTTGTCTCACATTGATTTGTTTGGACACTTTTTGTTTTACTGGCCTTTTGTTTATAAAGCATGTTTTATGATTTTGTGGTTTTGTGGATTTTATGTGTGTGTGTGTGTTTTCTTTGACCTTAAAAAAACAGGTTTTGTCTGGATTTATTTTTTTGTTTGTTTGCTGTTTGTTGAGAGAGAGAGAGAGAGAGAGAGAGAGAGAGAGAGAGAGAGAGAGAGAGAGAGAATGCATGAGCTTGGGTGGATGAGGAGGTAGGGAAGAGCTGGGGTAGGAGAAACCATGAGCAGAAGAATATAGTGTGTGGAAAAAAATGTGAAAAAAAAAAGAAACTCTTACCAGATGCTAGGAAAAATAGTACAACAAGATTAAAATACTGTATTGTTTAAAGTAGTTTTAGTACAGGCACTACTTACTCCCTGTTGCTATGGCCATGATTGTCCTACCCTTTATAATGAACTTAGAGAATTCTGTATGCAGAGGCTTCCTTTGGTACACTGGCTATGCCACTCAGAAGCGGACCTCACCTCATAGCTAGTCACTCCCATATTAAGAGTGCCAAGTGTCTACATGCATCTTTTGTGGTACATTATTTAAAGTCTGCAAGGATGCTCCTTGGGGCACACTACTGTCAGAATAGCAGGACAATATTTTTTGGCTTGGAATGTCTTCTTGGAAGAACTTACTTCTTTATTTACCAAAATCAACCGTAGCCTTTCCCTTTTGATCTTTGCGGGTAGATTACATGCCCAGTTTGAAGCATAGAATGAAGAAGTTCCTGAGATCTTTTGTCAGCCACATTCCCTCTGTTCCCTTCACTCCTGTGGGAACTTTCTTAATATTATCCTAAAGCATTGTATGATTTGCAGGTGTGCCATGTGTAATCTTTACTATATTCCATTAACCTGTAAAATATTGGACTTAAATCTTTATCTAAAACCCTCCATGTTTGCAGAATGTCTTTTGTTTTTGATTTTATTGGCATATATTGAAAGGTGCGTGTGTGTTTTTGTTTGTATAAACCTTGGCTGATTTCTTATGTTGCGTGGTTTTCGGGGCACTAAATGGATATGTGTGAGGTTCAGGCTGTCTTTCAGTAGAGTTAAAATCAAGAGGAAAAGAAACCTACAGGCCAAAATGGCTGGGATGCATCTCACATGTTCTTTATAGAGAAAGCATTATATTAAATAATGACAAGAAGTAAATAGACATAAAAAGAATATATATATGTATGTATTGAGTGTTTGAATCCCTGAAAAATTCATGTTGAGACTTGATTCTCTTTTCTATCAAATTTGGATTATTGATGATAAATATGTATGAATAAGACATAAAAGAAGAAGGGGTGATTTGTATAAGGGAAGGGACAATGTAAAGCAAGAGTAATGGGGATGATTCTGAGCTAAGTACACATGTGGTATAATAATGTCATTATGAAACTCCTTACTCTGTACAATGAATATGTGCTATTTATGTGTATATGCTATATAGCATATTAATGTATATAATTTAATATGATTACAGTATTATTTAATATTAATTAATTTAAATAGTCATCTGTACTACTTATAGTGTCATATAGCATATTATGTATTACAAATGATTGTATAAGGATATATATTTCATTACATTTGTGCGTATGTGTGTAGGGTGTAATGTACACATGCCACACTGTACCTGTGATGGTCAGAGCGCAACTCCCAGTAATTGCTTCTTCTCTTTCACCCGATGATCTTGGAATACTGAACTCAGGTAGTCAGGCTTGGTGGCAAGCACCTTCACCATCTGATCCATCTTACCTAAGCCAAGGGAGACCTTTTCAAACAGAGTTTAGAGGCCAGGAGGACAAGAGGGAGATCTACACTTTCAGGCCTCTGAGCTGTGTGAGTACCTATAAAGAAGAACTTTATATAAAGAAGAGACATAGCCAAAGCTATATAAAAACTTCCCAAAGGCCTAGGTCTTAACCTGCTGAAGCCTGTGCCTATTGCAGTGGTAAGACACATGTCTTGGCTCCCATAGAGCACTAGGCCTCTTTTACAGGTTTAGGGGCCCTGCTGGGGCTCACACCTACAATTCAACATGACTATAGGCTGAGTGATGTTGCTCACCCTGCTTTCCTGACAGAGGAGCAGTTTCCACCAGTCCTGAAGAGTTGTCTCATCCACTGGAGGACTCCTCCAAGGAGGAAAAATTAGTGACTCTCACACTCATAGGCTACGAGTCTTTCTATCACTAATGGGCACCTGCTCCCAGGCCCCACCCCGTTATCTGTCAGCTTTCCTGAAATCAACTGTTCATAAGTGAGAGAAATGTCAGGAATTGTTGCTTCCATGAGGGTGGTTGCATATGGTATGGGTATATCAGAGATTCATACCCTGTAAGGATAGGGTATGGTATATATGAATGTGTGAAATGTATGGCACAGGTATATGATATGTGTGGATGTTTGGAGGTTGGATGTGTGTGCTGTGCCTGGTATGCATGCATATTTGGTATGTGGGCGGGATGTGTATGATAGTATGAATGTATGTATATGGTGTGTGGCCTGTGTGTATGTTGTTGTATTATGTCACATGTGTTTGAATATTCCCTTTGCAGGAATTTCTGCGCCTTTTTCATGTTCATGCATTTGGCTTTAGTTCATACAGGCATCTCCCACACAATTCTCTAGCACCTGAGGAAGAAAGGCCTCTGTTGCTCTCTCCCCATTTTTTGGATAACAGACCTTGAAGTATTTATCAAGTCTATAATCATTCTCATACCACTCAGGGCAATGACCCAGAGCTTAGTTAAGGGATCTGTGCAGAGACAACATGAAAGAAAAGTTGGCCAGAGCAGTGTAGAATCTGCATAACAAAGGATAATCATTTGAATTGCTATGCTACCTGAGGTTGGGACACGCTATTTGGCTGGCAGTCTGGGACAGCGGTGCTGACAGATATGAATAGATGGATACAGATATGGGTTCCGGTGTGAACAGCTTCTTAGGTGGGTAGCACTCTGTGTGCCTCATATTGCATCCATCGGTCCTACCTTCCTCTCCTCATGAGCCTCCCTGCCCCCCTCCTTGTCAAGTGAGTAGCCCTTTTCTCTGTCTCGAAGCCCAACCTTTTCCCCCTTCCTCTTGTGAGTCCTGCTGCAGGAACTCACTTTAGATCGTGCTCACTTTCTTGTCAGGGACTTGATCATGTTGATAACTCACACTGACAGCATTTGGGGAAATCCCCTGAGTTACAGCCACCTCTGCACCCATTTTCTTAGGACAGATGGTATTTTGTGACAGCTGCCAGGTTTACCAAGACCTTCTGAGACTTGGGAAAGATTCAAGTAAAAGCAGAAAGCCTCCCAGGGAGAGGGGTAATGTCATCGCTCTCAGTTCTCTCAGTTTAACAGCAGATCTCTTTGATTCCCTGCCCGATGGCCCCTCCTGTGCCTGTCTCTTTCTATCCATATGCTCTGGGGGAAGCACTTTGAAAAATTTCAAGACCGTTTTCATTTAATTGGGAACAATTTCCTTCATCGTGTTTACTGTACATTTCCACTTTGGCCATGTGACATGCTGTTCTTAACATTCTGAAAATGAATAAGCTTCTTCTTCTCCATTATTTTCTTTTCAGTTAAAAAAAATATTCTGAAGTATCCTCCAATTTGCATCTTGTATGAGCCATATTATATTGGAGATCACAACCATTTCTCACGTTGACCATCTATGTTTATGAGAATCTGTCTCCATCGCCGTATTTGAGAATCTGGAAGGTCATGTGTCTTACTCTGTTTTGTGTTGCCATAGCAAACAAAAATACTTGAAACCGAGTATTTTATGAAGAAGTTCATTTAGTTCATCAATTCTTTAAGTTCAAGAGGAGGACTCTAGTACAGACCTCGTGATGGGTAAGATGACATCGGGGAAGAGCACAAAAGAAAAGGTATAGAGGTCAAATGATGAGAGTCAGCAAGAGTGTGCTTCAGTCAACTTACCTCTTTGGTAGCAATCCATTCTCATGGGAATTAACCTCTTTCTGAAAGGATATCATTAATCCCTCTGAGTGGTGCTTTTATGACTTAATTATCTCTTACAGGACTATAATCTAAGTATCATCACATGGGAACATTTCTAGCATAATAACTTTGAGCAGGGCGAATGATGTCTAAAACATGACGTCATGAGATGTTTAGATTATCACTAACTAAAGTGATTTTTACAAAATTGGGATCAACTCCGTGTATCTTTCCATTCTTTTCTGATTGGCAGCTACTGCTTTATTCTGTCATAGTTAAGTAATAGAAGGCGATAAAAGGACAGTTTGCTGTCTGACTGGACAATCAGTTAAAGATCTTGACTAAAATGTGCTTTTAATCCTGTTTTGTCAGCAATAAAACAATAATCAGAAAGACACTTGCTACACAACAGTGTTTTACAAAAGCCCCTGTAACTGGGAATATAGCACAAATGCATAGAAATAGAAGTGAATGGAAGAGGAGCTGCAGGAGCTCTGATGGTCAGTATCAGCAGCATAAGTCGGTCTCACTTCTAGTCCTATAAGGATGACAGGGCTGAGTCCACCAAGCACACCAGTTAACAGGTTTCATGAACTTAATGGAGACAACCACCAATAGTATGTCCTCAGAAACAACGAGGTGAGGAAATTCACATGTAGCCATAACCAGACAAGAATTGGTTTTGTTAATGAGCATTGCACTAAGACGAGGTGAATTTTGAGCCCCTAGGAGAAAACATCAAATTTATTTCCTGGGAACAATCTTCTGAAACCTTAAGTCTTAGTCTCTATCTTTCAAAGGATATATAATTCATTTTTCTATATTCTTTTGACCATCGATGTAATTTTTTAAATTTCAAAAGGTTAAGGGTAGTCCTGTGAAGAATGTGCCCCTCCACAATCACAAGCAATATCATCTCCCTGTGATGGTCACCATGATTATTTCCTTTTGCCTTTCATTCAAGTTTAGCATCTGCAATCGAGCCCCAAACAACGGGTTTAGTTTTGTCTATTTTCTAGCTTTGTGCAAAACTAGAAACATGTTTTGAGTATCTTTTTTTTTCCATTAAAAACTACAGTTCAGGGGAGGGGGAGGGGTTAGGGGGATGTTGGCCCGGAAACCGGGAAAGGGAATAACAATTGAAATGTAAATAAGAAATACTCAAGTTAATACAGATGGAGAAAAAAAAAACTACAGTTCATTTCCCCCTTGCATCTGTGAACACACTAAGTTTCTCATGGGCATATGGATTCTAAGTTTGGGCAAGTATGACTGGAGCTTCTTTGTACATACATGGTCTGGTACATGGGCTCTTGCGGTATTTTATAGTCAAGGGTTGAATTGCAGAGGGTAGGGCTTCCATGTTCTCCAATGCTGCTGCTGTGCTAGGTGTGATAGTTGTCAGGTGCTCGCTGGGGAGCCTGGTTCCACATCTGTGATGCCTTAGGTTCTGGTTTTACCAGTTTTGTGGGTAGATATTATTATTGTATTTGGTTGTTTTTTAAAATTAGTAGTAATGTTGCATATCAATTCTTGTGTATTATAGGCTTCTCTTTGTAACATAGTACTGGGGATCTATCCCAAGGCCAGGCATGCTAGGAAAGTACTGTACCAGAGAGTTACAGCCTCCACCTTGTGTCTTCCAGTCTAAAATGCTTGTTCAAATATTTTGACAGCTATTAATTTGATCTCTAACAGTTCATAACAACCTTTGTATGTTATGTTTTGTCACTTGAATGTGTAACCATTTTTCCTCTGGCTCAGTATTTTTAATCTTTTTGAAAAAAGATTTGTTTAGTTATTTTATTTATGTCGAGTGTGCATGTGTGTATGTGTGCCCGTGAGTGTGTGTGTGTGTGTGTGCGCGCGCGCGCGCGCTCGCATACTCTCTTGTGTGATTACAAAGAGAGGAAGGGGCAGTCAGATCCCTTTGAGCTACAATTATCAGCATTTGGAGGCTGTCCATTGTGATTCCTGGGATCTGAACTTCTGCTCTCTGATAGAGTAATGAATTCTTTAAACTGCTGTGTCATTGCCCATGGGCATATGGATTCTAAATTTGGGGGGGAAAAGAGAGAAAGAAATATAACTATGAACTTTCTGTGAACATACAGGACCTAAATTGTTTGTTTTACTCCTTCTGTTGTCTTACTGAAATCTTGGATTTCAAACAATGAAGTTTTTCTCTAAGATTGTTGCTTGCTTTAAGAAAGTGTCTCCTACCTTGCAATTATGAAGATTCTCTTGGTTTTCTGAAGCTTTCTTGTTGCCAGGATTAACATGTACATTTTTGCATGCCCTTGGTTAGATGCCATGGAGGATTCTATTTTATTTTCGCTTCCTCATGGGTGTCCAGTTGTTTCCTTAGGTGCATTCTGGAACTCAATCCTCCCCGCAGCTGTGGCTAATACTTCCATCCCTGACACGCACACCTTGGGTGTGGATCTGGTTTCTGGATTGAACTAAGCAAGAAATATTTCCTTCAGAACCTTCAATAAGGTATGTGAGTGAATTAGTATTCTGTTAGCTGTGGAAGAGGTCCACAGTGAATATCCACCTTAGATGTATTTATGTTGGCTTTTGATTTTGAGAAATAACACACTATTTATTGTGACCTCCATGGAAGCAACTAACTTGAGTGAAATAGATACAAACCAATGGGAACCCTAAAAGAATCATCATGTAAGCAAATCTTCAATGCCAGCAAGATACAATTCTTCCATAAAGGCATTTGTGATTCTGGAGAAAATCAGGACTGTGGTTTTCTTGCAGAAAAGGTGTGGACCCGAGAACACTAACGCCTCAAATCTGGGGGCAGGGCAGCAAGGACCTTCTAATTACCTATGCAACTGACTCCAAGGGATCCTAAAGGAAAATGTATGGATTATTTCCCTAGCAACATCACAGAAATCATCCCTGGGCATCTTTTTATAGCATCAGTCATGCTTCTGGAAACAGTCACTGTAAAAAGCCAGGTTTAATAGGACCAGGGAAACTGAGGCAATAGTGTAGAGTCCAAGATTGATCAATCAGTGGACTTTTCTCTGAGGGAATAAAGCTTAACTCACTGGGTCTGGCACTCCCTGTGACTAGTGAGACTCCTTGTACTTGTATGGAGAGGAAAGAAGGAAAAAAAGGGGGAGGGTCACACACATGTACACACACACACACACACACACACACACACACACACACACACACTCAATGGATGAAACAAAACAAGCTCCAGCAACTTCACACATACAGACACACATACACACACTTACATATACATACATACATACATACATACATACATACATACATACATAATCACACATTGGGTGAATGGAGCAAACCTCTAACCACTTTACAAACAAACCCATAAATGCATTTTGTGGATGGATGGAACAAAGCTCCAATAATTTCATTCTTCTCTCCCACAGCTTATGTATCCCAACAAAATCTTTCAAGCAGAAGAAGAAAAAAAACCACAATTTGGTGGCATTCTATCCTTCTTTCAGTGAATGATTATTAAAAAAACTGTGTTCCCCAACATCTTTACATAAAAATATTACAGGTGAAGAAAGAAATAATTTCCAAGAACCCACATACCTTCTGAGGCATCTTGTAGATGAACAATGTGTAAGGAAGCAAGGGTAATTTTTTCAGTCAGTTTCTCTTTCCTGGCAGGCTCAAATTTGTGGTTACAAAAAAAAAAAAATCAATGCTCAATTAGTATTGTCTTAGAATTTAATCTTATAAAAATCTTAAAAGAATCACAAATCTAAACTCATATACAAAAAAAAAAAAACCCAATCAGTCATTTCTTCTTTAAATCCTCAGGGTGCACATCTACTCATTAACAATTTTTTTAATTAAAACATATCGGGAAGCTGAGGGCAAAAATGTGGACAAGAAATTAATCATCACCTTGTTCACCAGCCCAGCTTCAGCAAAAGAGTCCTGTCAGCCAGGGCTAGTCAGGCTGCCATTTCTTGTTCTTTGACCTTAAAAATCCCCTAGCTCAACTATTAAGAGTGTGCCTTTCTGAAGCTTAAATTGTTTTCAACTATTTTCTACATCACAGCCATTGAGGGAAGTGGGGGACGTCTTAACCTAACTAGCAATCTACTTCTCTAAATTCTTTCTATGGATGGCGGTCATTGCTAACAATCTACATGTCTAAGTTCTTTCCATGGTGGTGATTTGATCATCAATATTTTCCAGCAGCAATGCTTAAAAAGGATCAAGTAGTATTATTGTGAGTGTCAATGACACTGCCTAGTGAGTGGGTTGGAAGTGATAAGTTCCTGAGGTCTTTTGCAGGCTGTGGTTCTAGAGAGAGGGACCCCCAAACAGGCTAGTTCTTTGCCTCTCTCTAGGCCTGAAGATGATGGTTTAAAAGCACATGATTACTCAGCTTAGGTCCTTAGGGGAAGGATTCAAACAGGGATGAAGAGCTCTGCAGGCCGTATGTTTGCATCCATTGTTCCAGATTTGATGGCCAATTAAAGGCTATGGAAATTTCTATGTGTGGACATGGAAACACATCTCTGCCTTGGAGATTAGATAGGTCAAGAAGTGGTAAAAGATCGATGATGTGACTGATTTATCCGGTTTTGTCTTGTCTTTCTGTTTGCTTTTAGTTTTCAGTCTGCAAACAACGTAACAACTGGATGAGGAGAAGTTCATACTTCCTGTAACTAACAAGCTCTCTGTTCTTAGATTGGAGGTGTGGCAAGTGCAAGGTGACTGATCTCCATGGTAAGTGGACACTCTCCTTTGAGATGATGAATAAAAATTCCTCTAGTGAGGAAGGACTGAATTTCCAGTAGAATGTGGGTCCATTGTAACTCTTTTTTTTTTCCTTTTCTATTTTTCGGAGCTGGGGACCGAACCCAGGGCCTTACGCTTGCTAGGCAAGCGCTCTACCACTGAGCTAAATACCCAACCCCCCATTGTAACTCTTAATGAATGCTTTCTATCCCAAAGAGCTCTTGCACAGTGGGGTGAATACTTACCAAGAATATTCTTACTATCGGAACCTTGAGGCTGGAGGCAAGCTGGTGATGACGTCAAGTTACATCTGCTGTTGAGAATGTCTCCCAGTGGTAATCTGTCTTCAGAGTCATGCTGGAGGCCTGTAAAATAGGTCACACAAGACTTGTACGTTCTGTGGGCAACACAAACTTCAGCATCCTATCTCAAGTCTTATAAAATGGCTTCATCCTGAAATGTCCCAACAGAGACCAACTCAAGCTGAAGCACCAGTGAGAACAGGTCATGGCTGAACTCAAATAGAAATATTTTCTCCGCATTTGTTTGTTTGTTTGTTTGCTTGCTGTTTTTAACTTATTTTTTGTAAGTTTCTGCAGCATCTTTTCCCCACCATCACTATGTTTTATGAAGAGGAATTTTATTGAAACCTGTTTCTGTTTTCTGTGATGTATGTAATAATGAATTTGTAGTTTTAAAACCTGGATATTTTTCTCAGGGTACTAAACTTGGTTCAGCAGAGAAATGCAAGTCACCTAACTGTATAGAAGCTTCCTCACACCCCTCAGAAGATGAACAGGTCTATAGCATTTAAGTAGCTACTCAGTAGCTGATACAATACTTCATGTGTATGCTTTTATGAAGTTTATTATTTTGGAAAACCAGAAAAGCTATTGGCGACTAATAATAATATCATTTAGGAGTCTGTGCACATTGGAGATTCTTCTAAATGTCTATGCCCAACACTCTAGTTAGTTTGCATTACGATGAAATATGATCTTTCAGCTCACCAACTCAAAAGAATTGATTAGTATCAGGTTCTCCCTACACTTAAGTAAATATTGAACACGGAGTTTAAGAATTCTCTTGTGGTGAAGCAAGAGGTAGTATGAAACAATATCCTTTCTGACAACCATTTTCAAATGAAATAAAAAGTTACCCGAGAGCCTTAGAAAGGGACTAAACAGCAACAAGTAGTCAACAGTATCTACTTGGAGGAAGGAAATGTTAATGGACAGCCTACCTAAAGGAAGGCATCGAGAACCAGATGTGCACAAGCCAGCTGTCTTATGGTTGATGGATCAGAAGACAGTGCCTAGGGCCACCAGGTCATCTGGAAAAATGAGGAAATATGGCAAAACAAAGAACATAGAAGAAAGCCCCAAATTATGTGAATCAAATCTACTCAAACCTTTGGATGACCCCTGAAGTGTGTATTCATGAATTAAACACCAAAACTCCACACTCTGATGCAAAAATAACTAAACAGAGACTTCAGCCACTGCTGACTGCAAACAACACAGGAGTTAACTGTTGAGTTAAGTTAGGTGAAATAATTTCTAATATGAAAGAACTCAACAGAATCCATAACTTCTATAAATTATCATAATAGAAGGTAAGCTTATAACCACAAAGAAACAGCAGGCAGGACCAAATCAAGAGAAAATAAATGAACAGAAAATGAATGGACGATTTAAGTATTAAAATTAACAGACAACTGTTCTTGTTTTAAAATTTTTTTACATCCTTTTGAGCCAAAAGGTTTAATTTTTCTTATAGCAAAAAGGAAGGCTATATATACCGATACATTTTGCAATCTTTCTTTTTATTCCAACTTATATTATGTCTCTTTTTTTCTGTTCTTTGTGACCTCCAACATCTTCTTACCTTCCCTCTCTTTTCACCTTTTTTCTTTTTCTTTTTAAATTATTATTCTTTAATTTTTTTTTACAATCCAGTCACTATCCTCCCCTGGTGCACACTCCAATTGTTCCTCATTCCATACCCTGCCCTCCATCTCCAAGGGAATGTCCCCCTCTCTCCACCCCCATCCCACCAGACCTTCCCACTACCCGGGGCTTCAAGTCTCTCCAGGGTTAGGTGCATCTTCATTTACTGAATCCAAACCCAGCAGTCCCTGCTGTATATGTGTTGAGGGCCTCATAGTAGCTGATGTATGCTGGCTGATTGGTGGCCCAGTGTCTGAGAGATCTCAGGCATCCAAGTTAGTTGAGACTGCTGGTCTTTCAATGTGGTTGCCCTCCTCCTCAGCTTCTTCTAGCTTTACCCTAATTTCACTACAGGGGTCCCGGCTTTGGTCCATTGGTTGGGTGTAAGTATCTGCATCTGATTATTTCAGCCTCTGGGGGGAGGGAGGCAGCCATGCTAGGCTCCTGTCTGTACACCCACCATCACATCAGTAAGAGTGTCAGGCCTTGGAGCCTCCCCTTGAGCTGGATCCCAATTTGGGCCTGACAGACACCTGCTCTAAAGCAGTTATTATAGCAGTGTCTCGTGACTCTAAATAGCAGCTGTTATGCCTGCATACATAGGGAGTTATGGGAATCTAATAGAAAAATCACAATAAAAGAAAGAAAGTACATAAAAGAACCAAATGAAAACTTTAGAACAAAAGCAAACTCTCTGAAATAATAAACTTGCTGAGAGGTTTAACAGCCAAGTGCTTTGACTAAGGCCCCATGGGTCTTTGCGCATGACTCTTCTCGTGTGGCTTCATCTTGACTGAGTTAGAACTCTTTCACTAAGTTCTTCTCCAGATTCCTCAGCTTTCGAGGTATCCTCCACACCTCTCTCAAGGTGCAGAAATTTGCCATTCCCAGAGGTCTTAAGTTGGGCACACTCATTTTTCTTTCATGGATCCCTGAAGAAACCGAGGCTGCATTCTGATTATAACACCAACTGACATCACTATGCTGTCCCCTGTGTTCCCATGGTTGTCTGCAAAGGGGGACCTAAGATCAGAGAGAGACAGGTGGACTTCACAGCAAGGAATCAGAAGAGAGCTACAGGGCCCTGTGTTTGGTTCTATTGTGTGGGAAGGCAGTGGGGCCTTCACCTGTCTGAGGGCCCAAGTCCACTTACCTGAAAGGGGAAAGTGGCCCAAGCCCTTTTGAAAGGCAGATGAAGCGATGTGTGGATGTTGCCCTGTGGCTCATAAGATGCAAATGCGAATTTCATGTAAGTCATCCATGAAAGTGCTTTGAAGAGTTAAAAGCACAGATCACATCATGACTGTCCTCAGAAGTAGCAGGTTCTGGGTGGTTTTTGTGGTGTGAGACTCTCAGCCACTTTGGTTTCTGAAAAGAAAAATCATAAATGTGATGAAACTCACCAGACGTTCCGATGTCCCCACTTCTGGGAAGCTTGTCAGACAGTGTCAGAGGTGACCATTGGATGGACTAGAGGCCAATGTAGCAAAGCTCTCAATGTCTTCGAGCAACAGCCAATTAGAAAAATGGTTTTTTAACTATTTAGAATACCATTTTCAAGACGATTGATATTTAACTCATAATGCTCACTGGACAAAGCCTGCATTCGGATATAAGACTGAATGGACATTTTAAAGTTCTACAATAATTTAAACTTGTACTCACAAAATAACTTTTATTTCATTAAGACATTAAGAACGGGCCCAGGCAGCATTCATCTCTGAATGTGTGTGTGTGTGCATGTACATATATGTGTGTGTATGTGTGTGTGGTGTACATGTTCATACATATGTGTTTGTGTGTATGTATGCATGTATGTATGTATGTATGTATGTATGTATGTATGTATGTATGTATAAGTTATCTTCCTCTTCTGAAGTGACTTAGCCAGCCAATTTTCTTGCTTGGAAGCTCCAAATAAGGGGCTGTCTCAGTATGTTTTTATAAGTGCTTTATTTCCCAAGGGAGAAGCAACCTGAAGATTGAAGCTTAAGAACAGAAGCATGGCATGACACTCATCAGTCCTGAAAAATTAAATGAGATTTCTTTCCAGTTTCTGCAAAACCTCATCCAATTAGAGTTCTGCAGGATGATAAATTGTGTGGTGACAGAAGAGCCAAGTTTTACGTCAGCGTTTATTACTACCCTCCAGCCTCCCTTCCGTGCCTGATTTTGCTTTTAGTACTATGTCCTCTTCACCTGGCTACCTCCAAGTGAAATTCCGATCTGCTACCCTTCTTTTCTGACCCTCTTCAGTCCATCATTTATTTACTTTATCCCACTGAGAGGGGTAAAGGGTTTCTTATAAGTTCCCACGTTAGACTCGGATCTTCGGTATTTGTAAGACATCACTGTGCAGTGAAGGCAGAGAATTTTGTGGTTTTGTTAGAGAAATTTGTTTATTAACTTGCTGTATTCAGATGAAAATATGATTCAATAGAATATGGCTTCATCTGTCTGTAAGTAGAGTATGTGAGCAAACTAACACTGTTGAGTCCCTGGATTGGGAAAACACCATGCTTGTTTCTTACCCAAGGAAAATTTGCAAATATACATGAGTTCTCTTTCTACTCATAGACTTTGAGATGGTCAGCTTTAATTGACAGCAAGACAGAACCTGGTATTATCTAGGAAGAAAGTCTTAATGAGGGGTTGCCTTCAGGTTGTCTGTGGACATGTCCAGGGAGATGGTCTTAGTTAGTTAGGTTAATTTATGCAGGAAGAGCTATCTTACTATGGGTGGCACCATTCCCTACGTAGAGAGCCCTGAACTATGTGAGTGCAGTAATCAAGTTGAGAACAAGCAAGCAAGCATGAAGGCATTTTTTCTCTACTCTTGACTGTGAAAATGATGTAACAAGCTGTCACAATATCCTGATGCTGTGACTGACCAAATGATGTACTGTATTCTGGAATTATAAACTAAGTAAATACTTTCACTTGGGTTTTGTTTTTGGGTTTTGTTGTCATTGTTGTTTTTTTTGTTTGTTTGGTTTTTTGTTTATTTTTTGGTCTGGGTATTTCAGCAACAGAAATCAAACTAGCATAGACCCACCAGCTAGCAACTAATATCAAAGTAAGAGATTCTAAAGAAGTCAATACTTTCTTTTAATTTTGTAAAAGGCCCTTCTGTTCGTCACTTACTTCAGACACAGTGCATGAAAGGGTAACTTTGTATTTATGTTACACGGGTGAAGGCTTGTCCAAGATCAGAGGGCCATTTAGTGAAAGTATCATACTCATGTTAAAGGTGCATGAGCACAACCAGAGTGTGGTAGAAGAGGAGGGATTTGTATTCCAGCTCAATTCTCATTCCTTCCTTCCTTTTTGGGAAAGCAACATTTGAGGTTCCTGAAGTATTTTCTAAGTCCACAAGACTGAAGGGGGTGACATAGTTCAGTTTGTTGGCTTATCCCACAGATATTCCATTCCAAGGAATCACAAAGAACCAAATCCTTTTCTCTCAAAGAAAAGTGGAGACTATCCTCACCCCCACCCCAGGACACAGCAAAATCACTCAAAACATTAGAGGTTTAATGAGGCCACAGTTGGAACTGTGGGATGAAGACAGTAACTGAAGGAACCTGAATTAAGAACAATGGTATTATTCTAGTCGTCAGCTCTACATATCGATGGGACTTAAACTTAATCATTCTGATAATAGCTGTGTATACTTGAGTGGAATATTCATTTATTTATTTTGGTCCATATTCCTGAGGCAGTTTTCAGGGATGAAGACAGTCACATGAGAAACCTCCCTGGTTTGCTCTCACGAGCGAGTTTATAATTGAAGGTGAATCTTTAGTACTACTACAGCAGCAAGCTAGGCAGTCCATCTGACCTGTGAGCGCTGAGTTTCCTCCACACTGTACCACGTTTCAGAGAGATTACTGTTGACATTCAGAGGCAGGTAACACCTGTAACCTATAGGCTGTTTCTCAAATCCCAGCTACAAGCTTCCAGTCTCATTGAAAAATAATTGTGTGATGTTTAATGGTGTGTTCAGGCTGTGCACATTTGCAAGGTCACAGAACCCAAGGTTTCCCTTACGTACTCTTATCTCTTTGCCAGTGAGCCTCACATCATTTCAAAGTATTGGATGAAGGCAGGAAAGGAGATTAGCTTTCCTCACTTCAAGGACTTGTCCATTTGTTCTCAGCTGGGGCGTATCTACCTAGGAATATCAAAACCAGTGACCTTTTGGGTGTCAATTTGCTTCTCCATCTGTCCAATGATGCCAAGATGTGAAACAGAGCTTATATAACCAGGCTGTGCTTCCCTCCTTCTGGGTGTCCATTCATGGATTTCAGAAAGTGGAGGTGCTTTGGCAACTTCGTCTCATGTTCTGACTCTCCACTAGCATGAAGTTGGCCTAGATCTCTGGGTATTGCAGGAAGTCTAGGAGCTGAGATCTTTCCCAGCTCTCCTCTCTACACTATGATTTCATTCAGTCTCTTCTAATTGTTGAGTCCTTTTATGATCCCAAATGAAATTATACACCTGTTTTCATAGCTGTGGAATACTAATGAGTTCTATGCTTCGCACTGGAACGAGAAGAATGTTTTGAGGAAAATATTTTTGAATTTGCGTCAGTTTTGTCAGATAGGGAGCTGGGCAACTGTACCTGTTACATCAACAGTCTGGGAAAGAATGCTGCATGCTTATCTGGCATCAAGCTAGAGACTTAAGCGAGCAGCTACAATCCTAATCATTCTCAGGAAAATATTACCAGTTTAAAGAAGCAGTACGTGAACCAAGTCAAATTAACTCATGGCATTTTTTATAAATGTATGTTTTATGCAATTTTTGAGCCATTTAATATTTGATGAGTGCATAGGAATAATGAGGATGAGCCAATCTGTATATGGTCTTTATTTTCTGCCTAGTATCTCTAATTAATCCTGGGTTGGATGTGACAAACAAGAGAGCAATTTTCTTTCATTTAAAACTTTAAAAATTCTGATTCTTGTCCAGGTTACATCTAACATATCCCAGAGTCTAATGGATACATATTTGGACTAGAGACCCTTGGTCTCTAGGTCCCAACCATGGCTGTGTATGTACGTCTCACCGTTGTCTACCTAGATTTGAGTTTAGATTTTTGACCTGGTTCCATTCACTAAGCCCCTTCATGTCCAGCTGGACTCCAAGAGAACCACTCAGATTATCATCCTGATCCTGGTGAGATATAATGAGAGTTTGAAAACAACATACAGACACATCTTGTACCTCCTTGAAATCTCAGACTGTCTCTTAACACCTCCCCCCAAATGGAGTCTATATTAGATGCTGACATAGATAGTAGGGGTGAGCTCGGGATACCAGACATAAAGACACACTAGCAAACAAGTTTTATTTAACTAGAAGCATGTTCTAAGAAAGTCTAAGTATGTTCAGAAAAGCTATGACTCGCAGGCCCTTTGGAAGTCTACATCACATCGTACCAGCACGCCTGCTAATCCTAGCAGTGTTTGAGGCTAGAGCGGTGAGGCCCAGTCCTACAGCAATCATTCTGGATTTGTTGTGCTTCAATTTTGTCTCAAGAAAATTCATTCTTCCATCCCTTCCTTTCGTTCTTCTCCCCCCAGCCCCTTTCTTTTTCTTTGCATCTCCCCCTACCTCCCTCACTCTTTCCTTTCATTCCTTCCTTGATTTCTTGACACCTCCCACCTCTTTGTTGGCCTGCTGGTTTGGGTGCTGGATATCAGAACACAAGACAGTGAACTCATGGCCCCATGCACAGCTCAGTACATGCTCTATTGCTGCTTTTTATCTGTTCTGATCAGATGTTTTCTTTGCCCTGTGATGACACCACTGTTTACCTAGCTGACATTCTTCTACACTCTGATGACAGCTGAAATACAAACACCAGTGCCTGGCTGTGATGGTCTCTCGATCATCTCAGATGTACGAGCATCTCAAAGTCACTGGCATGAGTGAATATGATGGCTTACTCTGAGAGGTCAGAGAATGTGCTTCCAGATTGGTTGGCAGTTAGGGCCGAATGGCAATAATGCTTATCCTATGCCTTTAAAGAATAGTAAAAACGTAATTCTTGCTCTTTGATTATTTTCGTGTTCTATGCATGAGAATCTAAATTTGTTTGCAAGTGATTAGAAGACAAAAATAGCTCTGTCTTCAACTAAGATGGCCCAGGGCTGAAATAGGTGTGCAGATTCATTCAAATCTGCTGCTTGATTCAAGTATGACGGGGAGTACCAGTAAGTAATCTCAGCCCTTGACAGGCTGAGCCAAGAGGCTACTTAGGTTAGGGTCAGCCTAGGTCCCATGAGGAGACTATGTCTCAACCAAAAGAGGGAATAACAAACAAACAAATATTCTGTTTCACCTACTACTCTTAAGGATTTTCCCCCTCATGATCTCCACAGTTACTTTAGCTCCAACCATCACGGTGACATTCCATCGACTTAAAAATGTAAAACAAACAAAACAAAACAAAACAAAAAACCCAACCTGGCTAGCTTTCCTAGATCAATCCTCTCTCTCTCCCTCCTCATCCCCCCTTCTCTTTCTCTTTCCCCATTTAAACCTCTTGCCCATAGTTCAACCATCTGGCCATAACTGATGGTTTAGCTTAAAACAAATGGGGGCTCAATTATTATTATAAAAGAGAGGAAGAATGGCCATGAAGGATTCAAGTTGGTGCCCAGTTCTGTACCCAAGGTAGTTCTATGCTCAGAGCAGCATTAGACAGAGAAGGCAGCTATGTGAGGCCCCAGGGTGGTATCCAGGGAGTGCCAGGAAAAGAGATGTCATCATACAGTTATCTGAGACCCATGGGCCCATAACTTGAAGCTTTGGCAGTAAAGTTTCTCATCACTGGACCATCAGTTTCCCTGCCCAACAGAAGAACTGCTGTCTGCAACTGTGGTCATCCAACAGGAAACCTGAGAACCCCTCCCTAGAGTCATGGACATCGCTGAAGAGAGCTCTCAATTGTCCTTTCATACAATGTGAATGGAAACTGTGGTTCTCAGCCCTTGCTGCCTCATACGCCTCTCTAGAACCTTGATTCATGACCCAGCATTCACCCCATGAACCTCATTGTGGCCTGAGGATTGGGCTTCATTAAGGGACAATTGAACCAACAGCTCCCAAATAAAGTCACATGTATTATCAGCCTGAGAAGAGGAAAATACACAGAACCCAGATGGGTTCCTGAGAACTCAGTGAAAGAGAAATGGTACATTTAAGACGCATCCATTAAGTGGACATTCATAGAGAACAAATAAACCAAAAAAAAAAAAAAAAAAAAAAAAGACATGGAATGGATGACGTCATGAGACATTCACAAAACCAGAATGAGCACCAGGGTCCCCTCATGCCACTTCTAGCCCACAGTTTTGACCTCTGTGATTTACTATAGTATAAAAGTATTAAACTGGGGCTGTGGAGATGCCTCAGTGGTGCTTGTCATCCAAGCAGGATGACCTCACATAAAGCCTAGCATGGTAGTACATGTCTATAATCCCAGAACATCTACTGCAAAATAGGAGGTAGGGACAGGAGAATCCCTAGAAGCTTGAAGGTCAGTTAGCCTGGTAAAAACAGTGACAAACAAGAGACATCCTCCCACCCCCACAGCATCTCAAACAAGGTGGAAGGCCAAAACCAACACCAAGGAGGTCAGCAGACTTCCACATGCATGCCATGGCACATACACAGCCACATTCTCACATGTGAATATATCTCTCTCTGTCATACAGAGAGAGAGGAAAGAGAGAGAGAGAGAGGAGAAAGAGAGAGAGAGAGAGAGAGAGAGAGAGAGAAACAGAGAGAGAAGCAGAGAAGAGAGACAGAAGAGAGAGAATTTGATCTACAAAAGGAATAACCTATGTCTTAAATTGAGGGTTATTCTGAATGGCATAAAGAAATCGAGTGCTACCCTCTTCTATCATGCCTGGCACACGAAGTATCTTTTTGACCTGTGTATCTTTTCTTTATGTGGTCACTTTTGTTGTCAAATTGCCCTGGAGTTTATTTTGCTTAAGCGATCTCTGCTTGGAAATAATCCAAGTCCAACAGATTACCTCATGGCAGGACTTCTTTAACTCATTTTACCCAAGAAATGTTTAGATGTCCAAAGGGATCTAGTACATAAAATAGGCATATAAACTGAACAACTGCTTCCAATAAATCATAAAGAAATCTACTTAAATATCATTAGCATATGTATCATTTTACCATTTGTTAATGACGTAAGCAAATTGGCATACTAGTGACTTTTCAGAGTCTCTTGATACTTTTAATCTTATAGTTGTCCATGGTGAGAATACTGAGTCACGTGAACATGTAGCACAACATGGCAGTTGTATGTTTAGGACCGTTTCTGAAATTATTGGAAATTCTTCCCAGACTACAAGTCAAATTTTACTGCAAAAAATGGTGTGTGTGTTTGAATGCATGCGTGCGTGCATGTGTGCGGTGCATGCATGTGTGTGGTGCGTGCGTGAGTGTGTGTGTGTGTGTGAAGTCCAAAATTTTGGACTAGCCTGCTCCAGGTAGATGCTGTACTGTAGCTCTAGAACCCCCTTGAGTAGTCTTATAAATGGAGATAAACTGAGTCTTATTTCTGACCTTTCCAAGGAAGTCCCCAGCGATCGGCATGCATGCTGCAGTTTGTGAGGGTCTGCTCTACTGCCTCTGGCATTGTTCTGGGGTCCTAGAATTGCTCAGATACTTGCAGAATAGATTGATCGCTTCCCTTTGGATGAGCCAAAACTTCAAACAGAAGCATCGCCTTTGGTCTTCAAGGACTAAATAAACACAACAGAAGGAATATTTCTTTGGCCTGAGAACACAGGGTAAAAAGCACTGGGAAACAACTCCTCCCACACATTCAGCCTTCACACACAGACTTCAAGGAGGGGAGAGGGTGACGGTCTGTGAAGACTGAGTTAAATACTAGCAAATTCACAGACTTAACAGTAGTGCCGAGCTGTCTACCAGATGGGAAGTCTTGCAGGAAAAAAGGACGCTAATGACCACGGGAAGAGCTGCTTCCCAAGCAGGGGCTGCATCAAAAGCAAGACACAATTGACTGAAGAAGTCTCACGTACCTTGGAGCGAAAACAATAACTCTAGCAAAACCCCGAGGTATGCTGGCCACGTGAAAGATGGAAACAAACTCAGCCTAAACTTGCCTTTCTTCCTCTTTAAACATGGCAATAGATGCAAAGTCTGCACATTGCATACATATAGGGCAACGTACACAAACCTATTGGCGGGCTCAGGAATAGAAATTATATTGGGGGATAATCTTGCACGAGGGTTATAGGGAATGTATGGCTCACAATCACTACAGAAGTAGAATATACATTTCCTGTCTATTTACTTTAAGGAACTCCAGATGACTGGCTTCTTCCTCCTCCTCTGCTTCCTCGTCTTCCTCCCTGACCCTCCTCCTTTTTCAGAAAACCCATGTTGTTGACAAAAATAATGACATCTGAAACTAGCTAAACTAGTCTGCAAGGAACAGAAACTCCCGGCGACCAGCAGCCCTGTAAGTCTATCGTTGTACATCACCGTATTTCTTCAACAGTCCATGGATCCTGCTGGGAAGGGCTGCAAGGATGTTTCTAGAGCACCACAGTAGCTTAGTGATTGTGTTAAAGTATTCAGAGACGTTCTAAATCCAACTGTAATAAGGACAAAACTCCTGTGTTCCAATGGGCTCATGTCCTACATAATCACATGACGGACTTCATTTCAAACAGGTCCTACCTCTGCTGCCCAGATCCCAACCTCTTTTAAAGACTCAAATTGAGATTACAAAACAGTGTCCAGGTCCCACTTCCTATCCAAGCTCTGGACGTGATGACAGTGCTGTGAAATTGTTTATTGGTCACAAATCCAGAGAAGAGAAGTATGTGAATTCCAATAGTGTTCAATCTTTTTTTTTTCCCAAGGAAAAACACATTTAAAAGTCTGCCCCAGGATATAAGCCTGATGTTGATGAGGAACCTGGTAAACATATTAATACCACCTTAAAAATATGACTTGTGTCATAGAACCATCTTGGCAATTAGGTATGGCAGTGCAGAGTAAAGAACTAAAAGCCAATTATAGGTCCCCCGGCTCTGAAGAAACTTCATAAAAAATTAATGCTGAATGAAATAGAAACCATCTGAACTTCAGCTGGCAATCACGTGGGACGCACTGTGACAGCCAAGGTCCAGAAACAAAGAACAGTTTCCGTTATCGTTTGTTAGGCTGGCAAGGCTTAGCTTCTGATTGTGCTGAAAAGCATTTTCAGAATAGGGATATGTCACGAAATGAGGATGGAAGTGAGGTTGGCAGCTGACTGTTGTATTGGGAACAAACGTGTGTTCTTAAGGACTCTGGGTGGCAGAGGTGGCCCAGAGGATATGAGCAAAAGTCTATAAGGACAAGGCTTGTGGGTGGGAGAATTGAAGGTTAGGAACTCTTGGATTTACTTATTTATTTATTTATTTATTTATTTATTTATTTATTTATTTATTTATTTATTTATTTTTTTGGAGCTGGGGACCGAACCCAGGGCCTTGCGCTTCCTAGGCAAGCGCTCTACCGCTGAGCTAAATCCCCAACCCCGGAACTCTTGGATTTAAAATAAATCTTTGTCTTCCTCTCTGTTAAACTCGAGAGCTAACCGTAACCAGGAAAGGACAACAATCTCTCACAGGTCCCTGTGACCAAGCATCGTGTGTTAGTCATCTTTCCATCACCTTGACAAAACACTTGACATTCACAACTTGAAAAGGTGAAAGCTTGACTTTGACTTGTGGTTTCAGAGGATTAAAAACCACTAACAGCCAGTTAATTTGTGATGGAGCCTGGAGTGATGACAGGACCCACTCATCTCATGGCAGCTAGGAAGCAAAGAGAAAGCGAAGATGGAACTTGGATCCTCATATCCCTTCAAAGACACAGCCCCATGTGACTTAATGTCTTTTCACTTGGTCTCATCCCCTAAAGGTCCCATTACCTTCACAAAAATCCCTTAGCATTCAGACATTGGAGAAGTATTTAAGATCCAAAACACTTCAGTCTCCTCCCTGTGCAGCAGAAACATGATAAGGGGTCTTAGTGAGATTTAAGCAGAAAGCAGGAAAGTGTTTTGTAGTAGGGTGCAAGATACTGGGCATCTGGGGTACTGTTACTTTACAATACATCATGACTGTTTTCTAGAATCAAATTAAAGACTAGAAGGTCTCTCTCTCTCTCTCTCTCTCTCTCTCTCTCTCTCTTTGTCTCTGTCTCTAGTAACAGTATTTGAAAAGCACGGTCTAAGTGAAACAAAAATAATTCTGATTTCTTTCCTTTTCTTGAGTTTGCTCACCTCTGTGATATGCATTATGTATACAATCTTAGCGCTTGTCGGCTTCATATCTGTAACTATAACTTCATATTGTAACTGTCCTCCAATAAAAAGTATTCCTAAAAATTGTGTCTGTACTACAGTCATTTTTCTTGCCATCCCCTAAAATTGCAGAGTAACAACTCTTTCCATAGCATCTGCATGATAAGAAGTCTTATAACTCATCTGAAGGTGATTTAAAGGACAGTGAAATATGATTATGTTCCCTAGCACACCCCTCCCAACATCATGACCTCTCTTGATGACCCACTAAATCTACTTGGTGCTCTGTGTAATTATAAACATGTATGTTTATATGCATATAATTTATCTTATGGAATACCTACATGAAGAAAGGGCTATCTGTATGAAAATTAAAATATATGGTATAAGACAGGCAGGTAGACAGATCTAGATAGATCTAGAGCCATAGATAGATGATAGATAATGATAGATAGATGAAAGAGACATACCTAGATAATAGTTGTTAAATACATAGATGATGGATAGATAGATGGATAATGATAGATAGACAGATAGATAGATTTAAATTTAGTACTATGGGAAACTGTATCAAGTATATTGAATGGGTATCCAGAGAAATCATGCCACATTGACTCCTTGATTGATTTTATTGCTCTGATTTTGTCCATCTATGGTGAGCTTTATCTTTCTTTCCCTACAACAGTCTCTCTTGATCTGGTCTTGCCTTGTTTCTGTGCTTATGCTGCTGAACCCAACGTAGGTGGGGAGAGGAAATGGTGGGCATGGCCCAGGCTATTGGTTAGATTTACCACACCCTTAGGTAATCCTTAGACCAATACATCCAAGATCAATATCAGAAAGACAGTTTATGTCTTTGTCTCTGCAAATGTCATCAGATTAGGGATACAGAGTGGGTCCTCAGGTTTGGTAAATATTTTTGATAGAAAGAAAACATGACACAGAAATGCAAAGAAACAAAGAGAAATGAGCAACCACAACTGGGTTGTAAAATGGGCACTGGTTACCATTAGGTCAGTTGGTGGAGTGGGCATATCTTGCCGAATTTAGAATTACTATGTAGGAATAAGGCATTTGAGAAAGCATAAACCCTTACGTGCACTTGCATTTATTTAGCAATTCCTTTCATGAGGATTTCAGCCTCAGAAACCCAAGCGTAAAATGAGCAACAGACTGGTTAAGGCAGGAGAGAAAACAAAAGCCAGTCCTCCATACGTAATTCAACAAAAGCCTTTACTTTCCATGACTGGTCAGCAACACGCTCTGCTCTCACTGATGTGAGAGATTTCATTGACTTGAATTCATTAATTAATCAACATGTATTTCCACACATACACATTATATGCCAGATTAAGTCCATAAAGAGATATTTGTCGTGGGAGTGAAAGATGAAATATCTTGAAATCTAAGGAATTATGGGGGGAGACTTGTTGATTAAATTTCATAAGATTGGCTTTTAATACAGTCTCCCCTACTGAACTGTATGCCTTGAAGGCAGACAGCATCCCTTATTCATCACGCTGCCATCCAATAGAAGATGTTAGATAAATATTTATTGAATTAATGTGTTTCACTTATCATTGATGTGTAACGAAGTACCCCAAGGCCTCATGGATGAAGCAGTCATTTTATTTCACTGCTCACAGCTTTATGAATGTTTGTGTGTGGCTCAGCCAGGCAGTTTGTTTGAGCTCCATATATGGTTAGTGGATCTCCTCTTTCTAGACATGTAGCCCCAGGGCCTCTGCTTTTCCAAGCATCCTTGGTGTTCTCCTGAAGTCAGCCGGGGTGCAAGAGCCAGCCTCGTGAAGTTTTAGGGTCATAAGATCATGACACAGAAACTGGTAAAACCTTGTGCAGCTCAGGTCCTGAACTAGCCGTCATATCCATTGGTTAGGGTATAGAGCCACTGCAGGAGCGACCGTAAAAAAACAAAATAAACAAACAAAAAGTGTGATTACCAGGAGATGTAGATAACTGACCCATCGTTGGGAAATCAGCTAACACAGGGTGAACCCATGAACATAACTACTAAAGAATCCTTCAGATATGAAGGGGAATGTTCAAGGCAAAAGGAAATACTTCATAAAGTTGTGTATCCTAGTGATGGGAGAGAAAAGATGCATGGAAGGGGCACATGAGAGAAAACTATGGTAAGGAAGCGCAAGGCTCAGAACACTTCAGCTCCACGAAGCCTACATGAAGTTGTAGAACTAAGCTTACACATTACTAGTTTTGTTCCCCCAACTAAGAGGCTCTAATGTGCTCAGTGTCAAGGACTGTGGGAAACCAAGGACAATGAACTGTGTTTCTCATGATCGTCACAGACCCAGTTCAGCATCCAACCCTACACCATGAGTACACTTACAGAATTGAAGTAGACACACATGGTAGAACACTAACGTAGTTTCTTATATTCTTGCCCTCTCTCCTTTAGGCAAGTTATATTTTGCATTGTCTGAATCTATTAATAACAAGTTAGGAATGATTTATGTGTAAAATAGAAATGTGGGCAGGATTCCAGTGGATCATGATACATGTCCCTCTGGCCTAACTAATGTGTTAGGGGCTGTTTTCACCACTTACAGTTAGCTTCGTGAGGGGAGAGATGCCCAGTTCAGAAACACTCTCACCGGAAGGGCTCGGGCAGTTATGTGAAACTTCACTGCAGAAACTGCCGATTGAGCATCAAAGAATGGAGAACTCGCCGAGTTCACTGGTGGTGTCTTAACGCCTGTGCACGATTGTGCAATGGCTTTGGAAATTCGTAGACTGTATCCAGAAGTTCTGCTGTCAGGAAGCCCCTGCAGAACATCACGTCCTCCCACTTCCTGCCAGGCCCTACTACAAGTTACCCTCCCAGCTTCTAGGTTTCAGTGTTTGTCTCTGCTCACGCTCCCACCCACAATAGTGCTGTAGGCCAGCTTCTGGTGTCCCCTGCCCAGCAAGAAGTGGACAGGAACCATCTAGGCCTAGAGAAGGGAATATTATAAACTAGAAGACCCCTCAACCTGCTCTCATATGCCTCCTTGGAGAGTTTGTTGAGATGCCTGGCCAAGTTTGCATAGGGGGCCTTACCTGGGTGTGGGCTTCCAAACTAACAGTTCAAGAGCTGCCCTGTCATTGTTCATCTACTGGGCATGGTTTATCTAAAACACTTCTCTGCTCCTCTCTCCAGACAGCTTCCTTGTGAGATTCAAGAGAGAAGGCTTTTCATTTGTTTCAGGTAGAAATAGACCCATGGGGACTGTCCACTATAAAAGCACACCAGCCCAGGATCAATCAACCCCCACTGATAATGTGTGAGCTGCAGAGGAAACTCTCCAACTGGCTCCTGAACAAGAAATGCCATTGATGAGGTGATTAGCAAGTTCAATAGTTGTTTACCTAATAATGGAAAAAAAAGGGGCAATATTTACTAGAAAAAGAGAGAGTACTTCTCAGGGTGAGTGGAAGTTATTCAGTGGAAGCCATTCACCCCTGTGCAAAGATTGTTTAGAGTTGGCCTCACGCCCAGGTGGATACTCTCTCTGATCTTCCTAGCTTGTGGGACATGGTGTTGTGATGACCACTTTAAACGTAATACTAGATGATGTGTTCAAGGTCATGCAGAGAGTGGTTTATTTATACACCATGTTTATTGTCTGGTTTCAGTTGCGGTTTTTAGTAGCCGCTATTGTTAATTAACACATCTATATCAATGTGTGGAATTACTGTTGGGTTTCCCTTTGGTTGTTCATTTTGCTTCATGCATAACATTGCGTTTTCTTTTGTTCAATTGCTTACTTGAGATGGGGTTTCTTGTGTCTAGAGCTGCCCTTGAACTCATACACCTTCTGTCTTACCCAGTCAAGTGCTGGGAATACACTCATGGACTATCATGCCTGGCTATGTCTCAACATTTTGCTGGCTATTGTTAAGCAGCCTTTTATTACAGTCAATAGATTCTTCCTTCTTGTAAAGAAAGATAGCTAGGGGGTCAATGGGTCAGCAGTCTGAACATAGCCTGTAGCAGGAATGGATGAATGAAACTCACAGAAAAAGGGAAGAGAGAGATGGGGGGGACAGAGCGAGAGAGAAAGACAGAGAGAGAGAGAGACAGAGAGAGAGAGAGAGAGAGAGAGAGAGAGAGAGACACAGAGAGAGAGACAGAGACAGAGAGACAGAGAGAGAGAACAAACAAGCAAGCAAGCAAACCTAGGCTACCCTTGGAGACTGGCTTCTGCCACCCCAAATGTTGGAATCATATCTGTAAGCCATCACACTCAAGTTAGAAATTTTTATGTTATGTGTATTTTACCAGAATCTAAAAGAAAGTGGTGGTATCCACAATGGTTATCTGGGTCATGAGTTCTTTGTTCTCCCATTAGCCTGCAGGGTGACCTGCCATGGGGAGACAGCTCAGTCACCAGCTGGGAAGGAAGACCATCAAGACCACTGACAAAGGAAGGCCATGACTAGGGTAGCCAACACAATGAGTAGACACCCGGCATGCAGAACTGTCTCCAGCATGGGTTTACTATTTCCTGAAGTGAAAAGATGGGAAAGAAATGAGGGGAGAGAAGAAAATTTTAAACAAACTTCTTGGGCCATTCATTGTCAGTGTGAGCCTTTGAAAACCTTTAGAGTGTCTTTATAAGAAAAAGTGCATGAGGAGTACCACGTACCATACTAGCTGGTTTTGTTTGTCAACTTAACACAAACTAGAGTCATCAGAGAGGAAGTAACCTCAGCTGAGAATGCCTTCATGAGATTCAGCTGTAAGCAGTTTTCTCAATTAGTGATCAATGACGAAAGGAAGGCTTATCCCAAGCTGGGTGGTACCATTCCTGGGCTGGTGGTCCTGGGTTCTATAAGAAAGCAAGCTGAGCAAGCCTTGTGAAGCAAGCCAGTAGATAGCACCCCTCCATGCCCTCTGCATTAGCTCCTACCTCCAAGTTCCACGCCTGCATGAGTTCCTGTCCCAACTTTCTCCAGTAATGGACTATGATCTGGAAGTATAGGTCAAATAAATTCTTTCCTCCCCAAACTTGCTTTTTTGGGGTTATGGTGTTTCATCAGAGCAATAGAAGAACTATGACATTTACCTTCACCACCTGATTGCCACTGTGGCTGGAATACAGCTATAAACTTTTCACCTAGCCTCACCTGATCCTCTCTGCCCTGCCACCTCCTTCTGGAGTGGAAAGTTTCCTCTGTAACTCTCCCAGCAGCAAGGGCAGTGGAGGAGTGAAGTTGTCCCAAGAGGTGGATTTTGATCTTTCATGTCAGAGGCCAGGACATCTTTGTACAAGGGCAGCTGTTATTTATAACACTCTCTCACTTTCGTCTAGAAATCCAGCTCTAACCAATGAAAGTCCTATTCAACTAGAAAAAAATAGCAGCATCCAGACATGACTTGGTTCTCTGTGTGAGATGTGAAATTTTGCATGGAAATCAAACAGTGTTTGCTGGAACATTCATTGCCTGAGCAAACACAGGCCACCTCCTGTGTATTACCATTCTGGAGAAAGATGGTAGGTTCTTTAGTAAGGAAAGTGTCAATACCACAGACATGAAAAGTCAGAATTAAGGAGTTAAGGGTTTTTTTCCCATCCCAAAACACCTTGTGTTTGCTCATAAATCCCACAGGTGTCTCTGTATTGCTGATGGGAACCAGAATCCCCAAGTGATTCTATTTCTGTCTGCCCTTGGGATAGACAGGGTGGTACAAATGTAGCTTTCTTTTTGTTTCAGTAGTCAGGGCATTGGGATCATGACCCTTTGCTGTAGAAGAATGAGAAAGTACCTGGCACACACAGGAAGAGCTATGCTTGTCTCATTGGTGGTCTCACCTGGACCCAGGGATGCCCGGAAAGTGGGTTCAAAACAGACTGAATTCAGTGACTCACTGGAGTTTCCTCTCTTTCTAGGTCACAGTTGAGATCTCAGCAGACATCAATGTCCAGAAAGGGAGGTTGTTGCTGGCTAGCCACTGATACAAACACTGGAACTGCTCTCCTGGAAGGCTTCTAAGGGATTCTCCTCATTCTATCCTATTTCCCTCTGTGATGGGTTCTGCAGAAAAGAATCCACAGTGATATCCAAACTGTCTGCCATCAATCTTTCTGGTGCTCCTCAAATGATCAGTACCATCCACTGTGACTAAACTGGACAAAATGTGTTTTTTTATAAAGGCCACCTTCTTCCCAGTACAGTCTAGAACAGAGGTTCTCAACCTTCTTAATGTTGTGCTCCTCATGTTGTGGTGACCCTCCACAATATAATTATTTTTGCTGCTACTTTATCACTGTAATTTTGTTACTGTTATGAGTCACAGTGTAAATATCTCTTTTTCCATAGTCTTAGGCAAACCCTGTGAAAGGGTCGTTCAACCCCCAAAGGGGTCTCGAACTCAGGTTGAGAACTGCTGGTGTAGAACCTGGTAGAGGATGCCTAATGACCAATTCCCAGTAACAATCCTGGGCAGAGAGTCCATTTATGTCTCTGGTACACACCATGACACATGTGTGGTCACAGCTCATTGTTAGGAAGTCTGGCACATCCTATGTGACTTGCATGGGAGAGGACCCTTGGAACGGTCCACCTGGTTTCTTGTGCACCCTTTGCTGTAATAAGTAAATCACTAGGACAACTGAGCCTATGGGAACACCGAGAGCTCACAGCATTAGAGGGTGGTCTTGGGGACCCTAACACAGGGACACAAGCCTGACACTGTTTCCTAAAACCTTTTGCCCTCTGAAGGCTAAATGATTTTCAGCTAAATTCATCAAATAGGAGCAATTTAGAGATACTGGACAGGGAGAAACAAACAAAAAGACAGACTGGATTAGTCCTGACCTCATACCCTGTTTCCAGTAATGACTGAATCTCGAGCTCCCACCAGACAGACTCCCGGGATCTAGTTCCTGCCACATAACCTCCCACCATATGCTGACACCAACGACTTGGTTTCTAATTGTGGGTTGACTCACCTCCACTGTTTGCCCTGCCGTCTCTCCTATCACCTGTATAAACAATTCCTCTGTGTCTGGTTCTCGCTTTAAAAATACATGATGTGGCTTTCCTTTTCCTAATTTGACTCACAAACTATAAATGTCTTCTCCATGCCAAGCGAAAGGCCTCAAGAAGTGGAGGACATTATGCCATCCCTGAAGACCTCAGTGTTCACATAGACTGCTTCTGTACACATAAGATTTGCTGGCACAGCTCAATGTTCATTCTATAATGAAAAACTATTGTTCTGACTCCTAAGCCACAGAAGCATGAGGCAATGCTCTAAGTTGTTTGGGTTTCAGCCACATGCTAGGATTGATGCCTCTCATACTGGGTTATTGACTTTCTCTTGAGCACAGGAAAACCATCTCATTTATAATGTTATTAGATTGGTGGCCCAACACTATTAAACTAATGTGTACAGACACCCACTGAGCTGTGAGTTTGGTGGTGCAATGTGGTACAGTCATGATGGTTTTGAGGTGACAAGCATGTGTTGAATGCACAGCTCACTAACGTGATGTAATCTGACGTAAAATGTGTAAGCATGACCATGCTCGCCAAACTCCCACATGAGTCTACCAGACCACTATGGTATCTTCAATCAGATCTAGCATGAAATAGATGATGGTGGACTTCATGTGGATATCTTCATCAATCTCTCTCTGGCTGGAGTCCCTGTTGTCCAATGGGATTCCAGTTAGGGAAGTGACCCTACAAGTGTCGGGAGTGTTGTCATTAGAGAAGCTCTTGCAGGACAGTTGAGTCATTGGAGCCATGATCAGGACTGTGAATGGGGACTAATTTTCTAGCAAGTAGAGAAGGCTGAGAGGAGAGAGTTTCTGGTTTGGACCACAGAGTAAAAAGTTCAATGACTGGATTAAAGTTGATAGAGATTCAGGGCAGGAGATGGTATGGCCTGAGAGCATGGAAGATGTAGTATTCCAAAGTAAATTAGTGTCTAGATCACATCAGGTCTTTTTCTGTTGATGATCAGAATTTACTTTGGGCAAAAAATATGAATCCAGATTAGAGCCCTTCAATGCTTACTGTGACTGCATTGTGCAGAAAGAATTGGGAGAGGTAAAGGGGTAAAGAGGTGGATTCAAGACGAATTAAAAGGTAGACTAGAGGATATCTGATGAAGGATTAGATTTGAGGCTTGGAGTGGGGGTTATCTGGAATTTGTAGTAATACTCAGGGCACTGACAGTCACTGAGATGGGGAACTCTATAACACAGGTCTTCAGAGAAAATTGTATCTCATCATGTGGGCTACCACTGTAGTGTGTCAAGAGAAGGTGACCAGTAGTCAGCTAGGTGGGGGAGTCAACAGCTCTGCAGAAGACCATGGCTAGGCACCTAGATTGGGGAGGTTTCAGGAGATACATGTAGTAAAACTATCAGAGTTGCTGGGATAATCAAAGGATAGCATAATACATAGAAGGAAATGGCACAGTGTGCAGTGTCCCAGAGACCACAGAAAAGACCTTCACGGATAGAGTGGGCAAGAGAGCTCAGCGCCTCGAAAGATTAAAAAAACCTAGTCTTCTTCTTTGCCTTGAAGACAGACAATTGCTTCCTTTCAATGTGGCTTCTCTTCTCCAAAACTCAGGTTGAAATTAGGGCCTCTGTGTGATACCATTGAGAGTTGATAAGACCCTTAAGAGGTAACTAGGTCTTTAAGAAAGATCAGCACAGCTCTCATGGGACTAGGTCACTATGAAGACAGTTCACTGAAAAGGAAGACTGACCTCATGTTTTCTCTTTTAGAATGTCTGTTTTTCCTCCTGCTTTCTGCCCCAGGAAGACAGAGTGTGAGGTAGACAATGCCCTTCTGCTCAGCCTACTACACCTTGTAGCGTACAAAATAAACCTACCCCCTACCCCCTAAAAAAGAGGAGAAAGCACAAGAATTTTGCTAGAAGCTAAGAATATGACAACACCATGTTCTTGGGCTTCTCAACCTGTAAAGTCATAAGCTAAAGAAAATGTTTGTTTGTTTGTGTGTGTGTTTGTTTGTTTGTAAGTGTCCCAACTTCAGGCATTTTCTTACAGCAACACAATGCACTAAGGCAGATATCATTTCTTTGATAGTTTCAGTAGAATAATAGAGGTAGAACCCAGGAGTCAGAGGCTTGGTGACAGAGGGGAGGGGAGAAAATAAAAAAATGACCAGAGGGCATGAATTGAGAGAAGGCTTTTTGAAACGTTGAAGGGACTCAATATGAAATTGTGTCAATGGTGACAGGAAACAGCTGTGAGGGAGCTGGAGCTTGAATCCACGGGAGGAAGAGGGGATAAGAGACACAGCAAAGCCCTTGAGAAAGTGACAGGAAACAAGGCAAATGTTTGGCTTGGACAAGAGGAGGCGGACTTTTTCATTTCAAGGGTAAGAAAGAGGAGAAACTTGGTAAAATTACAGACAAGTACACAGATTTGGGACAGAGAGATGGGATAGGGGAAAATAAGAATTCCTAACAGGATCTCTTGTCCCCCTTTGAAACGTGAAGATCGTGTGTCAAGGTCAGACATCTGGAGACAATGAGGGCACTTAGATGGATCTGTGGTTGACATCAGTGGCACTTAAACATGTGGCAATGTCAAAACAAAGACAGGCAAAGTTTGGGTGGAAAACTTTCTCTCCTTTCTCTGTAAGTCTTGCAGGTACACTAAATGGGTTGGAGGGAAAACAAAGCATTTCTAACTTGGGTGACACTCTTGAGGGTATCTGCCCATCAGTACTGACACTGAACATCAATGTGGCTGTCCTGCAGGAAGTCCTGTGGTTTGACTGGGGCTGGGGCTGGGGCTGGGGCTGGGGCTGGGGCTGGGGCTGGGACTGGGGTTCTGTGGGGAATTTAAGGAGGCTATTTTTTTTCACAAGACGGACTCATTGCTCTTGCTTTATGCATGGTCACAGCTGTCTGTGTGACCTGACTGTGGAAAGGCAGATCCTCCCTCCTGCCAGCTCACCACCCATTTTCCACAAGGAAAAAAGATGACCCTTTAGCCCTTGTGACCTAGCAGGAAAACAGGAGAGAGGGTGGCTAACACCCCAATGCCATGTGCCAGTTACTAGTAACAGTCAGAGAAGGGGAAAGGCTCACACTGGGGGGAGGGGTGCAGGGTGGTGAGGAGATTCCAGGATGGGAACTTAGGAGCAAGTGGGGTATGGAGACAGGAAGGGGCACATACTAGAATATCAGAGTTGAGTGGCAGAAGTACATGGAAAGCCCTAGAAACAGTTCTGCCCCCTCTGCCAGCTGTCAAGAAAGGGGAGGAGAAATCCTCTGGGATGGGGAGGAGGGTGGGAGCCGTTAGGAAGTTATTTAAGAGCCAACTTTCTGGTCACTTTGCCTGAGTCCTTTTGAGGAAGTACCCAGAGGCACACGGGGAGACTACCAGAGCACCGTCTCAGGAGCACAAGCAGGTAAGAAACCCCCAGAGCAGCTCTAAGCAACCCTGCTCCAAGTTGTGGCTGTCCTCTGAACCTACATTCTGTATCTCTATAGCGTTGGAGGGGGTTCAAAGGCAGCCCCTCTCTCCAGTTCCAGCCCCTTCACCTCTTCAAGGGGAACCTTCTTTGAACTCTGCCATGCTATCCTGGGAGCACAGCTGGGCTGCTATAGAAGACTCTTAAATGGGGATAGGAGTAAGGTTGCTCCTCCGAGGCATGTCCCCTTTTCTAAGGCAAGCCAGCTGTGGAGCTGAGACTAAGTTAGAGGAGGGGGTAAGGCCACCTGGGAATGCCTGCCTTCCATCTCAACACAGGGCCTGAACTCAAGTTCCTCTCTCTTCTAAATCCACCAAGAGGGAGAGCTCCCCCTCCTGCACTCACCCAGTGGCCTACACTTCCTTTCTTGACCTGCACCTAGAATGTTTCTCTGCTTTACTTGCTCTCTACCAGAAGGCTGTCTGACTGCCCAGCAGTGCTCTCCACATTCTGCTGCTGGCCTCTAATGACCAGTCAGGATGTCACTGCTATTTGACACCAAGGGGGTTGAGTTTTCTTGTCTTCTCTGTCACCAAACCTTTAAACTCTCCCCACATCTTAGCTAGCCAGAGATTATCTGTAAATCCTCAAAGGCTTCTATAGATACCCATTGTTGTCTCGTTTTTCCAAGAACCCCTTTCTCCTCCAAAGACCAAATACCTTACCAAATGGTTCTGAGCTCAGTTTTGCTTCCAGTGCTTCTTTCAATTCTAGAACAGTCTAATCAAGTTGATCCCATAATAGCAGTGCTTCATCTTGCAAGGGTGTGCCTGGGTTTTGCAAACAGTCAGGTTGCCAGGAATCACTGCTTGGTGAACCAGGTGAAGAGACAAAGTCCCCCTTCATTTTGGTCAGTTGGTCAACAAGTCCTTATTGGACCCTGAAGGTGAGGTGCATAGTATTTAGACTGGCTGGTCGCCTGCACAAACTCCAAGGGAAGAGGAAGCAGGCCAGACCAAGTTAGAGCACAGCCTACTTATAATTTCAATTGGACATAACCAAGGCCTCTGTTCCACATACCCTAGTGGATTCATGTATAACTCTTGTCAGGCTCACCCCTAACCCCACTATACTGTAAGCTCTCATGTCTGGTCAACCTACCTAAGTACTAAGATCATATCCCACCTCATAAGAAGCTCTCAGTAAATAGTGACCACATTGAATGGCTGGTGTGACAGCTTTAAGGGACCATCCTAATCTATACATGTTTTCATGAGTCTAATCCTCACACTGACAGCTTTGGTGAGTCTCCCTGAGATGAGTGGCTTCATATACCTACAAACACAGGCTTTGCAGTGTTGAGGAAAGGAAAATTATGCTGTCTGAGAGCTTTAAAGGTGGTTTCTTCTTCAAGCAAACACTTTCTTGCTTTCTATACTTTTTGAGAAATGGGGACTCTTCCCTGAGATCCTGAGGGGACACACTCCATCACTAGGCTGATCCTTACTGCCACCTCCCAGTTATTATTTGTGTGTGGCTGACAGTGCATTGCCTGGGAGCTGCATTCCACACTTGCCTCTCTGCCTCTATTTTAGAATCATGGCCACAAGGATTTCACTTCTGTCCCATGAACTCTCTTCTCCTTTCCCAAGGATCCAGTAAAGCTGAGAATGTCGGATACTCCAGCAACTACCTTTGGGGGACGGAGAGCAATCCCACCCAACAACTCTAATGCAGCAGAAGTGGACCTCCCGACTGAGGATCTGCAGGGCCTGGTGCCCAGGGGTGTCAGCTTGAAAGGTAGAGGAGCACACCACTGTGTCTAGTAGAGCTGGGCCCCCTTTCCCATGAGGAATCTGTCTGAGGACCCTCCTCCATAAAGATTTACAAAAATATGTTCCCTCACAGTCTATGGTGTCCGCCCTCAGTCTCTGTTGCCCACCGAAGAAAGGTTCCAAAACTCAAGCTTTAGAAATACCGGAGAACCTGGAAGACAGTCCTAGTTTGGGCATTTACTGATCTTGTCACATAGAGAAAGCACTTCCTCTTTCTCCTTCTCAGCCATTCCTTTTACACAACGTGGTGCTGGACTCACCAAGGGCCTCTTCCACCCCTGATACTCTTTACTTTAGAGAATATTTTCTTGCTGGAAGATTCCACTTCTATAATATTGTCACTGTGTCTAATTACCTGGCTTGCAACTCCTTCCTTCTCTGTCCTCCATCCATGGCTCTGAATCTCAGAGCTGGTGAGAGGTGCCGGATTCTGACAGTAATGGAGATAGAAGCTCTCAGTGTGTCTCCTGAGGGGATGGGGGAGGGGGAGGGGGGACCGGTGTGGCAAGCTGCTTCCTCTGTCTTCTCCTGAGGGATCCACTCTGGGTGCAGTGGCCACCAGATGACCTTCTTTTGACCCTGTCAGTTAAGACAGGGTCCAGGTGCCAACACTGGCTTGGTGATACACAAGCCATTCCCTTGGGGAATGAGCAGGGACATTTAGACTCTTGTCCCTGAATAGCATCTAGTTGGCAGTACATTGTGGAATATCATTTATGCACCAAAACCCAGTTTTGCTCCTGTGGGCTCTCGGTGCTGCATTTCAAGGAGGATAAACATCTACTTGCTGAGGTAGGTACAGACGGTCACTCGGTGGCTTAGTGCCCAAGCACTAACTCTTCCAACTAAGTGCTACATTCTAAACTCTGACATTAAAGCCACGGAACTGGGGTATCCATGCAGCTGGCCTCCGGTTTCCTTTGTTATAGATTAGGAAATAGGCCTAAAGCAATGAGTTGATATTATTTACTTTTTTGCTGCCAAGACTAGAAGGGTTTTTTTCTCCATCTTTATTAAATTGGGTATTTCTTATTTACATTTCAATTGTTATTACATTTCCCAGTTTCCAGGCAAACATCCCCTTAACCCCTCCCCCTCCCCTTCTGTATGGGTGTTCCCCTCCCCATCCTCCTCCCATTACCGCCCTCCCCACAACAATCCCATTCATGATTGGCAGGACCCAGGGCTTCCCCTTCCACTGGTGCCCTTACTGGGCTATTCATTGCTACCTATGCAGTTGGAGCCCAGGGTCAGTCCATGTATAGTCTTTAGGTAGTGGCTTAGTCCCTGGAAGCTCTGGTTGGTTGGCATTGTTAATGCAAATAAAATTGGAAAGCCCGAAAACATCAAACTGTCCCATGGGTCACCTTAGGGTATTCGGTTTTCTTGTAAAATTCCCCTCTGGTCGAGAAGGTGCTGCACTCTGGGAGAGAGTGCATTGGCTCAGAAAGAAGGCAGCCATAGGAAAAGAAAGAGAAGGGGGTCAGGCACCCCCACCAGGATTCATGAGGAGACACTTGAACCTCTGTGCATGTGGTAAAAATTACTGCTCTTGGAGGCAGCAAACCAGCTTCCCGTCTCAGCAAACGCCATCTAAGTCCTGAGGCCTTAATCTTCCCATCAACAACATAGAGGCAGTACCTACTTTGCAGGGTGTTCCTAAGAACTGAATAAATATTGCCTGTGACAGACGGCATGTGACCCATGCCACATGACCAGTGATGGCCCGTTAGCTGGAATATGCAGAGGACCCTTCTCCACCAGGACATCGCTGATGGAGCACCTAAAGAAATTATAAATCTGAGCTAAATGTTGCCAATAACACATAAAAATTCACCAGAGCACTTGAGGAGGTTGGTTGATTTTTTTTCCCCCCTTATACCGGAGATAACAGGTTTTCTGTAAATCTTCCTTCAGAAGTAGAGATGGGGGAATAATTCACCTATTTTGAAAAGGCAGTGCTTATTTACTTTGCAGTCATATGTCCACAGCCCACATGACATGAGAGTTGTGCCCAAGCAGCCCTCACATAGGAACGTGACGGGCCAGTGACTGTGGCATAATCTGAATGGATGAAAACAGTCAGTCACAAACTGAATGACTCACCACACCAAATCACTATAACTCATTAATAATGTAGTTCACTGTGTGTGCTCAGTGCTGTAAGGATTCGACCTCTCAAGAATCATAGCTGGGGAGTCCCAAGAGAGCTGGACAGGAAAAAAAAACAAAACAAAGAAAAAAAAAAAAAGTCAGCAGACATACTGTCTGAACCAAGCTATTATTCTGCAGACCTCGAATTTCTGTTTATTTGTCTAAAAAGCACAGAGTGGGTTTGGCACTAAACATATCAAGCCTCCTCACCACCCCCTGAAATCACCTTTATAAAGGGACTAATGAATGGCAGCCAGGGAAGGCAGGAAGTGGCATTGGCTTATGTATTCTTGCATTTCCCCCAGTGGCCACTAGTGGACCCAGGAACAGGTTCATCTCCACTTAGGATGGCTCTGACTCCAGGATCCCAGACCCTTAAGCCCAGTTCTCCAACTCTACTGCCCTCAATGGTAGCTTTTTCATTGTGAAAACTCCCCGTGTAAAACGAACTGAACAGATCAGAGAGGCAAGAAGAGGAAAACAAACAAACGAACAAAAGCAAAACAAAACAAAAAAAACACACATCAGCCCTTTCGTTTTAATTAGGCCCATCACCATTACTGGGAAGTATTCATGAATTTCCAGAATATATCCACATGTCCGGGACATGGCCGATGTGTATACTAGCCTTTCACCACAATTGGGCACACTTGCTTAAGACTTCTTTTATTTGAACGAAGCATGCCACCTTCCCAACCACTTGAAAAACTGAAGCAGAAAATCACTTCTGGGCTAGCCTGGGCAACATAGCAAGGACCCTTCTCAGAACATTATTTTAGTAAGGTTAAAAATAAAACACATCAAACTACATATAATCGCAAAGCATCTCCAAAGGCATACTATAGTAGTTAAGAAAATCAGAAATATCTGACATTAGAAGGGGACCTCAGAGGTAGGACTAAGTTGTAAATACACCTGAGGTCATCATAGACTTTTAGAGATCCTTAGTGTCCCCCTGTGTGTCCCATAGTTGGAAAATTATTGAGTATCTACTCATGTTATTTAAATTGATGTGTGTGTGTGTGTGTGTGCGTGTGCGTGCGTGTGCGTGAATGTACAATGGAGGCCGGAGGTTAATGTTGGCTATTGGCTATCTTCCTTGATTACTCCATCTTACGTATTGAAGCTCAGCCTCTCACTTAAACCTAGTTCATCAGTTTGGCTACTCTAGCAAGCCAAACTTGCTCTAGGGATCCCTTGCTTCCCCCTCTGAATTAAGGACTAGAATTCAAACTCTGGTCCTCATTCTTATGTGGCAAGTGCTTTTACCAGAGGAGCCATCTTCCCAGCCCCATAGTGACATTCATTGCTAAATGAAGGGTTTTACATATTCAGTTGATATTTCTGAAAAATCTCCCCAGAGCCTTCCAGGTCTCAAGTTGTGTGTGGCTAGGTATGTAATGTTGCACAATACCACTTCATCCCCCTGGGCTGAGGGACTCTGTTACAGAGTGGCCATGAGTAGCAGTAATTAGAATATTTGCAGGGCAGGATGACTGTGTTGGAGTCAAACAAGGAAGCAGGACTGGCCTGATGACCATTCAAATGGATGCAGACCCAGGAGCTTTTAGGATAGTGGAGTCTAGGTGGTTTTCTGAGAATTCCTTCCCTCCTACCACTCTTTGTCAGAATTAAACAAATCTCTTAACCATTTAGTAATCAACTTCTTGGTGCCAAGGAGACACTCTGAATTTAGGGTTATTGAAAGAAGGAGAGAAGCATTCAATACATGACAGAGAAATGAAGTTGTTATGTGAAGTTCACCACTCACCCAGTTCAAAAAACTGTATTTATTGTCAGTTACATGTTGAGACTGTATTTGGGGATAGAAAGAGAAAGTCAATCTTCCACCTTAAGTGGCTTTCATTTTAAAAACAAACAAAACCCCAAAACAAAACAAACAAAAACTTAGTGAAGATCACTGCAATTCAGTCTAATAAATAGTGTAATTGAAATGTAGTCGAACTACAGTAAAATGATGGAGAGACAGGTTTTGGGGTAGAGTAGAAGATGAAGGCTTCCAGATAACAAAGACATCTCAGCTGCTACTTGTAAGATGAAAAAGAATGTTCCAGATAATGCCCTGCTGAGCATGACAGTAAAAACTTTTAATCTTAGCCCTTGGGAGATGGCAGTAGAAAAATAAGCAATTCAACATCGTCCTCTGCTACACAACGAATTCAAGGCTAGTCTGGGGTGATAGGAGACTCTCTCAATAAAATAAAAATAATGAATAAAAGCAAGGGCCAAGCTAAGTGTTGTAGAGCAAGCTTGCAATCTCTGTACATGGGGGTCTGGGATCATGATTTTCTGACCAGTCTATACTAAGTACAGATGATGTAGACCACGTGTCAAATGAAGAAGAAGCAGTGGGCTAGAGAGATGATGGGTAAGATAGAGCTCTATGGATAATTTTGGGTACCAGAGCCTAGTGCTCATGCAGTTAATTAGGCATCCTCCACACTCCTATAACTCCAGATCTTAAGGTGAGAGGAGACAGGATGATTGCTGAATTTGTTTCCAACCTGAGAAAACTTGAACCTCGGGTTCAGGGAGAGACCCTGCCTTAAAATACATGCACAGGAATACCTACCATCACCCCCTCCCAGACGCCACACCCCCACCCACCACCTGGCAGGGAAAAGAATAAGTACATCTTTTTTAAAAGATGAAGGAAGACAGGACGAAGAGTACACGGAAGATCGTTTGTCAAAAGTGGTGGGAATTGGCTGAAGGACAGAGAAAAGATAAGCCTTACAAACTTGTCAGGCATCACAGTACAATACGCATCGGAGACCCTACTTCCCTTCCATTCCACAGAACACAGGAGACTTGCTGTGGACTCTCAATAGCAGATTTATGTTTTACAAGAGTGATTCTCATAATGAGGAGAAAATTGAGAGAAGATGTTTCAGGCTAGAGGAGAGGTAGATCAGAAGGCCCTGGAGAAGGTGTGAGTCTCATTGCTTTTGTTCTAAGATTTCTGCAGCGTTTAAGGCCATAGGACATTTTAGTAGCAACAGCTTAAATAATACTTGTTGAAGAAAATGTCTTTAATTGTTCGAATTATACTTTCTCCTCCTGAGTCCCCAAAAGATGTGTGAGGAAAACCTTCCTGTGACTCTTTCCACCATAAGCAGACCTACTTCCTCATGCATGGTGTTAAGCCTATAGCTTAATAATAATGTTACCAAAGATTGCAGGGAGATCTCAGCTCACCAGGGAATTCCTAGAATATGAACCTAAACATTTAACTTATTTCAAGATTCCATCTGTGACAGGTATAATCATTCTCAGAAGAATATTTTTGCAACCCAGGGAGAAGATAATTCACTTTTTCTCATATTAGAGAGAGAGAGAGAGAGAGAGTAGGAGGACAGGAAAGCAGCTGACTCTTGAGCAGAAACACTCTTTCTGTAACAGCCCATTTTCTGATGTGTTTGGAATTAGACTAAATTGTGTTAGGTAGACTTTTTGAAAGCTGTCACTTTGAAAGGGCAAGCTGCCAAGTTCCTAGCCATAATATAACTTTAAAAAGAAAATGAAAGAAAGAAAGAAGTGGCTTCCCAGAGAGCTGTTCCATTTTGCTAAGGTGCTGGGCTTGGACAGGGAGATGTGAATTCATTTGCTGCTTGTGGTGAATGAGGCCTAAACACTAAGAAGGCTCTTTCTATCTAAGATATATCTTGTTAGGCCGATAAGCAACGTACAATCCATCCTCGCAGCTTCACAGATGCTTTTTGAGTACCAAACACTTGGGGGAGGGGCATAAATAGGCAAAGGGGAACTAAAGTGCCTTGTGTTATTTATGTTATCTTTATACCTAGGTCCACGTTTCTTTGTAACCAAATGTGTTCTTCTTATACGGATTCTGTATCTGTTTGGCTTTGCATGTGGTTATCCATGATCAACCAGAGAAATGTTATTCATTTGGTGACACTGGAGAACTCACCTCCTTCCCCAGTACTGACTCTCAGGGCTGTGATTTAGATGTAGTTTGTCCTCAAAGGTTTATGTGCTAAAACTTGGTCTCCGTGTGGTAAACTGAGAGACAAGGCCTACTGGAAGGTTCTCATGTCACTGTGTGGGGATGGGAGTGGGGGTTGTCCTTAGAAGAGAGTAAAGCCCTCCTTATGTGACCCTGAGCTAGTTCTCATGAAAGCGGGTTTTTAGAAAAGATAGAGCCTGGCCGTAAATCACTCGCTGTGGGCCGGGACCTGAGATCTCTGCCTCTTTTGTCTAGCTTCTGCCTTTAGGATGCTATGTTGCACACACTATGAGGTATGGTTCTGGTCCCTCAGAGCCAGAATATGCAGTTTAAACTGTTAGCATCCAAACACCTCATCGCTCTTCTCTCTCTCTCTTTTCCCCTCTCTTCTTCTCTCTCCCCCTCCCTCCATCTCCTCCCCCTGCTTCTCTCCTCCTCACTTCCCTCCCCTATCTCCTCCCTCTCCCTCCTTTCTCTCCCCCCCCTTCCTTCCCCTCTCTCCTCCCTCCCTCTCCTTCCCTCTCCTTCACTTCCTCCCCTCTTCCTCCCCCCTCTTCTCCTCTGCTCTCCCTCCCCTTCCCTTCTCCTTCCCTCCCCTCCCTCTCTCTCCTCCCTCCCATCCCCTCCTCCTTCCTCTCTTCCTTCCCCCCTCCTCTCCTCTCCTCTCCTCCCCTCTCCTCTCCGCCCCTCTCCTCCCTTTTCTCTTTTCCCCTTCCTTCTTCCCTTTCTCCTTCTCATGTGTCTTTTTTCTTCATTAAAAACCCAGCCTCAGACATTTCTTATAGTAATGAGAAACAGATTAACACACCCAGTGATTCCACTGACCCATTAGAAGGTTACTGTAAAGAGACATGAACACGGCTGTCACTTTCTATTTTAAGACTAAGTCACCGGGTTTTATCTTTCCATGCATCTCACACATTTGACTGCCATTTTGAACATGATTGCTTTAAACCTTTTACCTATCAGAGTGGCTTGTAATTTTCCATGCCTCAGCCAAGTTGCACTTTTATATCTTTTTTTCCCCCAAGTCTCAGTTTTTAAATGAAACGTTTTTCTTCATTTAGATAGTTTGAGGAAGGAATCTGAAAAGATCAGATTTTATTTAACTCTGCCCTGGTTTCTCCTCACTTAGAATGCAGCATTTTCCTATGAGTGTTCCACTTCCTTTCCAAAGGCACTGATTTATTAGGGTGATATTGTAATAAAATAAATAAATAAAGTAACTGAAAAACATGATTTTTTAAAATCCAGGCTTAAAATTAAATATTCTCAAAAACAGTGCAATGATATATATATATATATATATATATGTGTGTGTGTGTGTGTGTGTATGTGTGTGTGTGTGTGTGTGTGTGTGTATGAAAAATGTTAATATCTAAAAAGAAGTTTTGCCATGTCCACTTCAAGGCAAAGACCACTGCCCACTAAGAGCTTTGTCATGCACAGTACCAGTGCTCCTGCAGGTAATCTGGACTGTCTTTGGTAAGGCCAGATTCTTCTAAACCCCCAAGCTGTTCATCTTCCAGTACCCACCAGTATCACTCAGGACTAGCACTGCACTCTATAAGGTTCAGCTGACCTCACTCAGACTCCCTAGATGTTCACCAACTTCTTCAGGCTGAGGTGTGGGGTAGAAAGCTGGATGACTGGTCCTTTCTAGGACTGACATAATAATCTGGGTGAATCTCATGTTTTGCTTTATTTTTTTCTGAGTAGATAAAGCTGATTGAAATATCAAGGCATTGGAACTAATGAACATTCTTTCAGGCAGTCGATCGTAGGGGAGGAAGGGTAATAATTATGAGGGAAGAGTAGGGAGTACATTAGGACCTATCCATTCATTCCCTACATGGAGACTAATCTCAGCACGGATCTATTTTCCCCCATATGTGAGATTTTTCTTTAGTTTTAACACACAATGTAGACACTTTGAACTTAAGGGCAACCTGGGTCTGTGTTCCATCTCTGTTCTGGAAGTGGCAGGTGATTGGATGTAGCAGAAACTGATACAGAGACATGATTCTCAAGTGTTTTCAAATGTCAGAAAGCTGGGGTCAGGAAGGTTAGGAGGACCAGAGCAGATGTTTTGCAGGCTCTGGTCAATCAACACAGATGTAGGAGGGAGGTCCAGAGGAAATGGCAACCCTCAGCACCAATCTTAACTCAGAATGGGCAACAGCTTTCTAATTGGCCCTCTGGATGGACACCACCCCAACACTATTCTATTTTGTTCCCATAAGAGGTTTCACTTGTATGTAAGGACTTAATCATCATGTCCATTCCCATTTGGGCTTCTCATTGGATCCTCAGAACAAAGTCTAAACCCATGGACATGGTCACCAAGACCTGAAGGAGCTTGGGCCTTGAGATTTCCTTATGTTCCTCAACCCTCTCCAGCCACCCTATTGTCTCCTGGCTTCTTATGTGATCATCCACACTCCTGCTTAAGCTACCATCCTCTCTACACACTTGTTACCAGTTGTCCTGGTCAGCATCAACTATCAACTTGACACAGCCTAGAATCACCTTAAAAGGGTGTCTGATCTTTATCAGATCGATCTTCAGGTATATCTATAAGGAAGGCCTTGTTTGTCTTAACTGAGGGAGTGAGACCCAGCCCATTGCAGGAGTGCCATTTCCTTGGCAAGAGGTCCTTGACTATATAAGAAAGCTAGCTACACATGTGAGCAAACTCCACGTTCTATGCTTTAAGTTCCTACCCTGACTTCCTTCAGTGATGGACTGTGACCTAGAAGTGGAAAGCCAAATAAACCCTTTTCTCCCCTAGGTTGCTTTTGCTCAAAGTGTTTTATCACAACAACAGAAATGAAGGTGGAACCCTATCTCTCTTCTGGGAAGGGGTTCTCCCACACCTTACCCCAGAATCCCAAATTTCTCTTATTATTTATGCCCCTTTTGGTATTTACTTAGCTTTCATTTATGAGGAAACTCTCATGAATACTTGTATTACTGCCTTGAGTGACAGCACAAAATAATGTACTATAGAAATCTGGCTATAGTGAATAATAAACGTACTGAATGCAACTTCAGGTCCTAAGTGATTGTGAGAATATAGAACAATGAGCCAACTCTACCAGTGAATGTATTGTGAATTCATGCAAGGCCTTAAAAATGGAGCCACAAAGAAGAAAAAGCAGTTACATAAGTAAATATAGCCAAATAGCTACACCGGTTTGAGATCTGTGGGAGTCTGGGTGGAACTACAATCCCCTATTGATAGAAATGATATCAGAATGTGTTTTAAGGGTTTTGATTCAGCAGATACTTAATGTAAATCTATAGTAAGCTACCAGTGCCCAATGAGGCCTGACCTGAAGAAACCAAAATATGCTTTTTTCTTTTATTTTTACAAGATATAGTGGTCTCATTGTAGTTTATTGGAAAAACTACAGCCAGAATAATGCATAATAGTCGAGGGAAGACTCTTCCTGAGAGGAAACTGACAAAGTTAAATCTATTATGAAACAGGATTTATAATATTTTAGGAATGAGTCCTTAAAGAAGAGGTTAGAAAGTTGAGATGCTTTTACTCAGGGGATGTCTCAGGGTGGTCTCTAAACTTCAGAGTAACAGAGGGACAGAGTTCTGGATCTGTGTAGAAGTCCAAATCCATACTCATGGTCAGAAGCCAAGGATCATACTCAGTTTGGACAGGGGTTCTGAAGAAGGGGTTTTCAAGAGCGGCAAAAGGAACACTTGAAGTCAAATCATGGGTACAAGCTGAAAGAATGTGTTCTGCTCAAGACAACTTTGGAGATCTCCAGACAGCTCACCCAGATAGCTCATCCAGGTAGTTCATCCAGGTAGCTCAGCTCTCACAGAACAAAGCCCAGTCTTTTATTTACATTCAGTCATTTACTCCAAGTTCTCTTTTGATATCCCACAAATCAGCATTCCACGACCCCAGCCCCTTGATTCTTAGAAAAAGACAGCAAGCACATCATTTCCTTTTAACATTGCAAATGAATTTAGAGATCTGCCTGCCTTTGTAAAAATGGACAATAAGTTTAGCTGGGTCATAATCCATTCTGAAATTACCATTCTCCCCACACCTGGGCCTGGACCTAAACTGGCTCTGTCTGAACTTGAACTCCAGAATCTGTCTGCATTTGTAAGCACAAACAATAAACTTATCTGGGTGGGATTACACCACTCCTGAAATTTCTTCATCTCCTTCCTTAATATCTTTCTGATAATCTGGCTCATAATACAGCTTCCTTTGTTCTTTTAGGTCCGTGAAGCTTCTTATACAATTCATATTGCAACCTTATACTTTGCAGAGTTGAGCAACTATATATTTTTGAACTCATGTTTTCAGAGTTTCTTCCCACAGCCTTAAGGGCTGTCCTGAAGGTCATTTACCATTTTTGCTAAGGAGATAGATACACCCTTGCCTCCCAAATTTGTGCTGTCTCTGATTATCATGGGATCATTAACCTTGGCAGAGAGGATATTCGCCAATAACCTTGGCAGGGAGAATATTTCCATGAAGTAATTTATGTCTATGTCTATATCTAGCTATATATTTCTATCTCTATCTCTCTATATATCTGTATCTATCTATCTATATCTATATCTATCTATCTATCTATCTATCTATCTATCTATCTATCTATCTATCTATATATCACAAGCCCCATACCTAGCAAACATCAACACTCATGGAGGCCCACACCCTGTTGGGTCTGTTCCAGGAATGGGAACTATGTCACACCATTCCTTCCATGACCATGCAGGACTTAGCAGTCAGAAAATCCACAGGGAAGCAAATGTCAGGCCATCTTGAGAATGGTAGAGTTGTAGAAGAATTGACTGTATGTCTTGGGAGCTAAAGGGTGCTCTGTTCCCTCTGAGACCAGACTCCATATGGCTCAGCCATATCTAGAAGGTCTACCAAATGGTCCAGAAGGTGCCTTTGCCTCTGAGATTCAGTGAATTTGTGATATTGAAGGCTTTCTTTCTACTGCTTTAAATGAACAGAGAACTGATGAAACTATTCTGAGAATTTTGTTTTTTAGATGATGATTAAAAATCACTATGCTAAGAAAAAGGAGCAGAAGAGTTGATTCATAAAGTCATTTTGGAGAGGGTTTTCCATCTTGGTGTGTGTGTGTGTGTGTGTGTGTGTGTGTGTGTGTGTGTGTATTTGCATATATAAGAGAGAGAAACCGAGACACAGAGAGATTTGTGTGTGTGTGTGTTCATGTGTATGTGCTCATGTATGTGCATACACTCTAATGCATGGGCAGGTTAGAGGTCAACATCAAGCATCCTCTTGAACTACTGTTTTTGGAGACAGGATCTCTCACTGAACCTGGAGCTAGACTGACTAGCCAGCAACCCCAGGGACCTGCCTATTTCCACAGCTGTCAATTCCCAGCTCTTCCTTAAGTTGTTTTAACATTGGAATTTTGGCTTTAATAAAACTAGAGGAGTTAGAAAAAAAGGAAGCATGGAAAAGAGGCTCTAAAATTACACGTCTGCAGCTTCCAGTTTAAAGGAAAAGTGTTCTTCAGAGGCTCCTGTATATTGATAAGTCTTTGAGATTAGACAATACTATAACCATGTCTTGCATTTTGCCCATCTAACAGCAGAGCCAGAGGAACCCATGAAGTACTCCACCATGATGGACAGGTTCCATCCAGAATTCATGGTCTGTGAACCACTGTCAGTTAATGGTCCCACTTTGTGCCAGATATAGTACCAGACCCACCCACTATAACTATAATCTTCCTAGAAAATTTCTGGGTAGCAATATCCTCATTTGAAAAGAGGATAGAATTCAAATCTGGAAGGAAAATCATCATTTACAAGGAATTTTGAGAGTTGAATTTTGACTTGGTTTTACCCAAACTTTGACTTTATGAATAGTGTTTCAGAGACTGTTGAACTTAAGAGTTTGAGGGAATCTTAATGTGCTCAACTTTTTGTTTTTCCTCTGCAAGGAAAAATGGAGCCTAAGCGAAATGGGTTTATCTAGAATTCTTGTGTAAAACAAAGGGGTTTGGGGTAATCTTGCAAGATGTCTACACATGTATTCAAGCTCATAGTTATGCTTCCTTCATGTAATATGTCTCCAGCTATAGGAGTAAAGCATGCATCAAGTAGTCAGGCAGCTTGGAAAACTGAGGCCTGGCTACCTGTCTTAGTTAAGGTTTTACTGCTGTGAACAGACACCATGACCAAGGCAAGTCTTACAAAGCACAACATTTACTTGGGGCCAGCTTGCAGGTTCAGAGGTTCAGTCCATTATCATCAAGGCAGGAACATGGCAGCATCCAGGGAGGCATGGTACACGAGGAGCTGATACTTCTACATCTTTATCTGAAGGCTGCTAGCAGAATACTGACTTCCAGGCAGCTAGGAGGAGAATCTTAAAGCCCGCACCCACAGTGATACACCTACTCCAATAAGGCTGCACCTTCTGATAGTGCCACTCCCTGGGCTGAGCATATATAAACCATCATACTACCTGACTCAACTTTCCTTAAATGGAACTCCAAACATAGTTACAGAAACCAATACCCCCAGTCAATCACCTAAACTACATTGTAGACCCTCCTGTGTATGAAGGAGGAAATGAAGAAAGGCACGAGAGGAGCTCACTTTTCTCTGGGACTAGTATGTGTCAGAAAATCTGTAAGTTCCTGTCACTCATGGAATCTCATGTCACCATCATATATATAAACCTCTAGATAATGTTGTAACCTAACAAATGATTCTGTAAAATAAATGAATATATGCAGTCTATGCAAAACTATATGAGTAGTAGGCATAAAGTTAACATGTATACTCCTGACTCCAAAAGACAGGGAAAACTTGGAAATTTTTAGCATCAAAAAGACCAGAGTCTGACACCTAGATAGCTCATTTAGGAGCCAAGGATGTGTGAATCTGAGTCTGCCTATGCCAGTGGATATGGTCACATGTTGTCACACAGAAACGCTGCCTCTCTTTCTAGAACATGGTCCTTCTACCCTCTCCCTGCCTTTGAGCAATCAGATCTACTTTTAGAATTACAGTAGGAGGACATTTGACCCTTCCCGGGGTAGGAGGGAAGTTTGGATTAATGGCTGGCTTTGTCCCTTTGAGGCTTTGTCAGATTTGATCCCTCCTTTTGGAAAGATGGGGAAATTGAAGTGGCAGTCTCACCTAGGGAGGGACAGCCATAATAGGTAGAGCCTGACTTAACAACACCCAGCATGAGACAGAGAATCTGAAGACTTGAACTCTGACCCCTGCTTTTCTCTGTCTAGATCTATAAACTAGGCACCCTTCTCTCCCAAAATGAGGATCCTGTGCTCTGAAAAGAGCTCCCAGGTGGGGAGAGGGTTTAAAAGAATTTGTCTTCCAAAGCAAGAGGCTGATTCTCGAATCTGCTGCCCCCTCTCCTCCCTGGCAGTTCCAACCAGCATACTTTCTTCCAGAAAAAAAAAAAGCTGTTTTTCGAGTATGTGTTTAGGTCAAACATATTTAATGATTTTCTTACTTTGCTTTCTGTGTGGACAGATTACCTGAATGTCACAGCTGTTCACCTGTTCAAGGAGAGATGGGACAGCAACAAGATTGATCACCACACAGACAAATATGACAACAATAAGTTGATTGTCCGCAGAGGACAGACTTTCTACATCCAGATTGACTTCAATCGCCCATATGACCCCAGGAAGGATCTCTTCAGAGTGGAATATGTCATTGGTGAGTGCTGCCTGCCTTAGCCGTGATACTAGGGGACACGCTGCAGAGAGAGGTGGGGACGGGCTTGATTTTACAATTTCCTAGTACTGTATTTAAGACTGGTTGGAGAAGTGGTTAAATTATTGGCCAAACACCAATAATTCAAAAAATTTAGCCTAGAAGCATGTTGAGCAAAAAAATTATTTAACTGAGTGTTTTGCTTTTCTCAAATGGTTTTGGCCTCTTACAGTTGTGACTTGACTTTAGAGTGACTTAGTTTATGTCACAGGCTGGAAGCATTTGCAAAGCTCGGTATCTGATCTCCATATATGGGTTGCCAAGGTGAGTTCTGTATGGAAGCAGTCTCTGACAGTCCACGAGACGGGCATGGAGCAGGAAAACCCACTGACCACTTTGTACTCGACTCCTGATGACTGACAGTGTCCATTTCCATGGTTCTGGAAAGTACCACTAGCTTTGTTTGTTCCATTGATTCTCAAATTAATTTGGTCTTGTCTCCCCTTTACAAAGTCACTATTATTTGACATCTTTTAATAGACATTCCCTGGGTATTTATGGATATGGAGGAAATACAGGCATGAAAAAGCAAGAGTGGCTTGAAGTAAAAAATATGTCCACATGGTCATAGGAGCAGAGGATGAAACCAGGCGATCATATTGCTAGCAGCTGAAATAAATAAACTGAAAATCAGCTGTCCTTTTCAGAAAGAGATGGGGTTTGCCCCTCAAACAGCAACTTAAGAGAGAAAGAGTCTAAAACGTCAGTTATAATCAGAAATAAGCCAGAAATACCTGCTATCGCTGTTTGTGTATTAAACAGCCCAAAGAAATCATTGCTGTATGGTTTGCAGAAAGAAATCATGCAAGAGGAATATCTTCTATAAATAATGGGAAATAAGAGGTAAATCTATATAATTTTAATGCTGTTATGAGCAGACATTTAGGAAACAGAACAAGGACAGAGGAAGGAAGGCACAATACTAAAACTTCTTAAGTTGGCTTGACAAAGACGAATAGTTTAAAATCACACCCCTTACTCAGGTAGCATTAAGTACTTAGAAATAAGAAGTGTTTCCTATGTAATGGTAACTACAGTTTTGGAAGATCAAACCAAATCTAAAAAAATATGACACAAATCTATATATGTGATGTAAATTCCACGAGAAATCAATGATGAAACCATACATATTCTTAAATAAGAAGTTTCAGTATGCTTCCAATCATTTTTCAAAATGTTGATCAAAAGTTGCTGCATGCCAATTAATCTAAAGCCTGGGTTTTGCATCTTAACTATGTAACTTGGTAATGGTACAGGCTGGAAGCATTTGCAAAGCTCAGTATCTGATCTCCATATAAAGCATGAATTACATGCTTTGAACTGCTATGCTATGATGAAACATTTTGTTTTAATTTGGTGTTTTCAGATAGGTTCTTATTATGTAGTCTTATTAAGGTTTATTTGGGCTGCTCTTGGGATAAAGTGTGCAGGAACACAGGAGTCAGTGATGGGCAGAGGGAAGAGTTAAATAACAAAGTCACAGGGGCTCAGTGGCCTCCAAGCTGTGTAGCTGGACCAGCAACTGTAGGGTTGTCCCATTGCAAGGAAGGGTGTGAGGCCTTCCCTGTGCGTGACTGGCCCTTGGTTCTTGATTGTCCATAGGGAGCAGCTGTGATCTTAGCACAGTCAGTTTCCTGTGTTGGTTAGCAAGGCTCTAAGAGTGAGTCAGCTATGGAGAGCTGTCAGCCACTACACCCTCATAGAAACAGAGAGGTCTGGGCAGCATACCACACTATCTATTACACTCACGTCTTCAAACAAACAAACTGTTGTTGTAAAAATATAAAAATAAAAAAAGTATTGATGTCTTTTACTCTGCTATATCCAGCACCTCAGTGTCCCAAGATATCTGCTAGATATCTTGGTGGAAACACATCCCAGCCACTCACTTTCCTACACTCAAACCCTCACATAAAAGAACACACAACACAATAACCTTCGACCCAATTGGTAAGATATAATTGCCCACTTAAACATACAAAGCCCAGTACCATCCATCCCTTAGGAACATTAATAACAACCTGTAAATACACAGAGCAGAATCTTAACATCACCTGCCATGGCTTCTCACCCTCTCTGTCTCTCTTTCAGTTCCAGTCTCCTCCTCTTCCTTCAGACTTCTCTCCCGCCCATCCTTCCTTCTCCTCCAATGACAGGCCTCCTTCTATCCTGTACCTGCCCCTCACATGTACTTTACAAATTCAGTGGGGAGGTTCTGGTGAAGTCACCTGATTCCTGAGTAGGCGGCAGTCCTTGGGGCAGTGGGATTAGCATCAAAATACAGATAACTTCAGGGCAAACCGCAACAACAAACAAACAAAAGAGAAACAGTAATGACTTTATTTTTTCAGTATAAAAGGAGAAAACACATAGCTCTTCCTACTTTTAAGATAAAAACCTATGTACAAGCATACTAACATGTATGTGAAATCCTGGTTAGCCTCTTTCTATTTTTTAGCATTAAATGCTGTTTCATTGTGGCTCTCATGAGAATTATTACATCAGTGCATTTTTCTGTTTCCAAATTTACCATCAATGTAAGAAAAAGAAAGCAAGAGAATTCAGCTTTCTACTGTTTAGCAGTTGAGAAATCACCCACCCTTAAAGGAGACAATTAAAGATCCTGGGATGGGGGATTTGTCTTCAGTTCTTTTTCTAATTCCCGTCATCTGAAATGTCGCAGGGCCATTGCAGCAATAGCACTAAGACTGGGATAGGCTGGAATCTTTCCAGCCCTTATCATCTTTCATCTGGAAGGAGAGAATCTCTTCGTTTAGAAGGCTTAGGGGCTGGTGAGAAGGCTCAGCAGGCAAAGGCACTCTGAAGAGCTGAGTTAGATACTCAGACTTCACACGGGGGAAGGAGATAAGTGGCTTTCAACAGCTGCCCTCCCCACACAAAACTGCATGTGAAAATGCTTAAATTATTTTTTTTAAATGACAAGGGTTGAAAAAAATGGCTCAGAGTATTGCTCTTGGAGACAACCTGGGTTCAACTTCAGCTCCCGTCTCAGTAGACTCACAACCACCTGTAACTCCAGTCCCAGGGAATCCGACACCCTCTTCTAGCCTCTACACCCACTTGCACGCACAGGCACAGACACACGCAAATGCACATAGTTAAAACTAAAAGTAATATTTCAAAAATCAAGGGTTATGCACAACTAAATATATCAACAATGTTAGTTGAAGTACTCATTTTAATGTACATATCTATTAGTTGCAGAATGTTATTACTATGTTAAAATTACATGTACACACACACACACACACACACACACACACACACACACACACACACCCCTTCCTGCTGATTTGCTTCTAGTTCACAGGTAGTACTTTTTGTTATTGTTTCCTTCTGCATCCCTGGGGTTTTTTATCTACAGTGGAATGGGTGAATACAAGAGAGTGTCCCTTTGTTGCTATCCTGAGAACCTAGCTTCTAACTAATTTCCTTTCTTCTTTCTTCTTCCCTTCCTCTCTTCCTTCCTTTCCTCTCATCTCTCTTCCATCGCATCCTCCTTTCTTCTTTCCTGTTTTCCTTATTTAAATCCACATTTAATATTTAAATGATTCCTTTTAAAATATTTAAACAAGATGGTCCCAATGAACCTAGGTGTGTTGGGTGTTCCAAAGAGAAGGTGTCCAGAAAAGGGCATTTCCTCTACCAGGGTTTTGCAAGCTTGTATTTGACAACTGCATTCATTAGCTGTATGCAGACACAGCGAGATGCAGCATTAGGTGGGAGGTGTTAATGACTTTGAAGAGGTGGGTGTGGCTTTCTCTCCCTCTCTCTCCCCACCTCAGCCTGCAGCAATGATAAATCCTGAAAGCTGGAACAGGGTGTTAATTGTGGCTTTGCTAACCTGTGGCTGCAGCTGGGACTTGAGAGCAGCTGGTAGTGTGAATTTGCTGTTACTTTAACATGCCTCCCCCTTCTTCATATCTAGTGAAGAAAGAAAAATGCATCCATTTTAAAATCACTACTGTTATTAACACACACTAACTGTACAAACTAATAGGTTCCATTGTGATAGTGCCACACATGTATATACTGTGACACAGTCACTCTCCCCTGCTAGCTCTTGTTTTTCCCCTTAGCCCCTTCTCATCTCTCTCTCTCTCTCTCTCTCTCTCTCTCTCTCTCTCTCTCTCTCTCTCTCTCTCCCTCTCCCTTTCTATATAGACAGACAAAAATGATACTCATCTTTCTATATGTGACTTATTTTAAACATGAAGTCCTTTATTCCCATAGGTTTTCCTACATGTCACCTACTTCCATGTATTTTTAGAGCTGAAAAATACACACACACACACACACACACACACACACACACACACACACACACACACTTTTAAAAGTCAGGTCTTCTGCGATGGGTACCTTGGTTTAATTTCATATCTTAGCTGTAGTAAATAATATTGCAGTACATGTAGATATGCAAATTTTCCTATGGTTCCCTGACTTGGATTCCTCCAGGTATGTTCTTGGGAGTGGGATAGCCAGATCATAACCCTAATCTAGCTTTAAATTTTTGTAGAAGCTGCCAACACTTTCTGCATGGGCTGTATTAATTTGTATCCATCAATAGCCTGCATTCCTTTCCTCACATGCTGTTCAGTATCTGCTGTTGTTTTGCTTTGGTTTTGTTTTGGGGATAACTATTTGTGCTGAGATGACAAAGTTACTTTAAGGCAAGAACCCTTAGTTCGCCAGTTCTCCTGAAACAGGAGAGGGCGCTTACACAGCCCTCTAGAGTAATGCTTTGATCCATGAGCAATGTCCTCCTCCCTGGGTTCAATCACAGGGCCCCAGACAGTTGAGGCCAGGACTTCAGAGCCTCTCTTGGCCTTTACCTCAGTCTCATCATGGTCCCTACAGCCCTATGCTTCTTACTTCCATCATGGCTGAAAGAAAAGTGGAGAGAAAGACCAGAGCCTCTTAGCAGAATGAACAAGGATTTCCTAGAAGCTTCCAAGTTCCAAGAAACATTCATGCCTTGCTTGCTCCTTTCTGAGAGGGTGAGCCTTTAAACTCATCAGTCACTCTTACATGGCTGCCTCCCAAACAGCCAAGAAGACACTTACAGGGGGACGTTGTCTTCTGACCCATGATACAGAGATCTTGTGCATGCCCCTTGTCTCTGCTGACTTTGAGCCCATGATAGAACAGAATGGTGGAGGAGGTGACAGTTCAATTCACATATTGTAAATGGAAGCAGAGGGACAAGAAGGGACTGGGGAGCAGGTATAACCTTTGAAGGTAGATCCCTATCTAGTGCTCTACTCTGTCCAACTAGCACCCACCTCCTCAACTTTCCAAAGTAGTACCACCACCTAGACAGCAAGTGATCAATACATGAGCCTGTGGGGACATTGCATATTCAAGCCATAACACCAGGTGTCTTCAGAGGAGGATCATGGGAAGGCTAAGAATGGGTGTAATGTAGACTAGATTCCCTTCCATCCCTGTCATCCTGTAAATACAGAGGGGCAGCCCTTCATGACAGTACCACTAAGGTAAGTCATTTGTGGCTGCAGCCATCAAATGCCCAAGCATTTTCAGAACTAGGTCAAGTCCAGATATATATATATATATATATATATATATATATATATATATATCGCCACAGTACATCAAAATATTTTGTCCATCATTTCAATGTCTATTTCTCTTGTTTCTTGAGTAGCATTTACCGAGAGTCAGCTGGGTACTGAGTTCTGAGATGGGAATGACATAGAGATGTCTCACTCATGATGGTCTGCTCCAGCACACATCATGTGCCTGTGAAGCATCAAAATCAGAGGAGAGATGCTCTGGGGACAGAGGATAAGAGCCTGGGTGAGGGCAACAATTGTAGATACAAAGGAGTTTGTTTCTGCACCCTGGGACTCAAGAACAATTGCGGAGGCAAAGTGAGTAAGACTAGTGTGAGGTAAGAGAAAGGATGAGTCAAGTGTGTCTCCCCTGTTCTTCTCACTGCGATGACAGAATAACAGCAGAGAAACGTGCATGTGGGAGTGATGACAACGCGGTGCTTCCCATTGCTCACTCTTGGCATGAGGTACTTCAGCACAGGCTGTTGCGTATGTCTCACGTACTTCTTCCTTTCTGGGCATTGCACTGTGACCACTGCTTTTCAAATGACATCAGGATTGAAATGACTAAACAAACATGCCCAGATGAGCCCAAAAAGTATAGGGGGCTGTTCTTCAGAGATTTCGAGTGACTTTCATGACTACATGTTCAAAGACAGTCTGAATATGGAGTGTAAGGGTGGCGCTTGGGTTGGACAGAAGGGAATTTGGATACCATACACATCTGGATAGACAAGTTCACTCAGCAAAAGTCAAGTGTAAGCAGGGAACAGGGACCAAATTTTGGGAGGAAACAACTTTAAAGGAAGATGCCAGAAACTGGAGTCCTTGAAGGGGAAGCAAAGGCCAAATAATCTGAGAGGTAGGAGGAAAGCAGGGGTGCACAGAAAGAGTTAGGTACCTTAAGAGAACAAGAGTGACCAATGTTAGATTTTCCCACTAGACTCCCAGTTTGGGGGACATTGATCACTTGGATGACAGAAGTGATGTAATGATCTGTAAATAAGTGAGGTATGAGGTAATAGATGGGTCAAAAGTAGGAAAGTAAAGTCTTTTTTTTCCCCATCTTTATTAACTTGAATATTTTTTATTTACCTTTCGAGTGTTATTCCCCTTCAAGGTTTCCCGGCCAACATCCCCCTAACCCCTCCCCCTCCCCACCCTCCCCCCAACAATCACGTTCACTCGGGGTTCAGCCTTGGCAGGACCACAGGCTTCCCCTTCCACTGGTGATCTTACTAGACTATTCATTGATACCTATGAGGTTGGAGCCCAGGGTCAGTCCATGTATAGTCTTTGGGTAGTGGCTTTGTCCCTGGAAGCTCTGGTTGGTTGGCATGGTTGTTCATATGGGGTCTCGAGCCCCTTCAAGCTCTTCCAGTTCTTTCTCTGATTCCTTCAACGGGGGTCCTATTCTCAGTTCAGTGGTTTGCTGCTGGCATTCGCCTCTGTATTTGCTGTATTCTGGCTGTGTCTCTCAGGAGCGATCTACATCCGGCTCCTGTCTGCCTGCACTTCTTTGCTTCATCCATCTTGTCTAAATGGATGGCTGTATATGTATGGGCCACATGTGGGGCAGGCTCTGAATGGGTGTTACTTCTGCCTCTGTTCTAAACTTTGCCTCCCGATTCCCTCCCAAGGGTATTCTTGTTCCCCTTTTAAAGAAAGAGTGAAGCATTTGCATTTTGGTCATCCTTGAGTTTCATGTGTTCTGTGCATCTAGGGTAATTCAAGCATTTGGGCTAATAGTCACTTATCAATGAGTGCATACCATGTGTGTTTTTCTGTGATTGGGTTACCTCACTCAGGATGATATTTTTCAGTTCCATCCATTTGCCTATGAATTTCATAAAGTCATTGTTTTTGATAGCTGAGTAATATTCCATTGTGTAGATGTACCACATTTTCTGTATCCATTCCTCTGTTGAATGGCATCTGGGTTCTTTCCAGCTTCTGGCTATTATAAATAAAGCTGGTATGAACATAGTGGAACATGTGTCTTTGTTATACGTTGGGGCATCTTTTGGGTATATGCCCGAGAGATATAGCTGGGTCCTCCGGTAGTTCAATGTCCAATTTTCTGAGGAACCTCCAGACTGATTTCCAGAATGGTTGTACCAGTCTGCAATCCCACCGACAATGGAGGAGTGTTCCTCTTTCTCCACATCCTTGCCAGCATCTGCTGTCACCTGAGTCTTTGATCTTAGCCATTCTCACTGGTGTGAGGTGAAATCTCAGGGTTGTTTTGATTTGCATTTCCCTTATGACTAAAGATGTTGAACATTTCTTTAGGTGTTTCTCAGCCATTCAGCATTCCTCAGCTGTGAATTCTTTGTTTAGCTCTGAACTCCATTTGTCTCCCTGCTGTCTAACTTCTTGAGTTCTTTGTATATTTTGGATATAAGCCCTCTATCAGTTGTGGATTGGTAAAGATCTTTTCCCAATCTGTTGGTTGCCGCTTTGTCCTAACCACAGTGTCCTTTGCCTTACAGAAGCTTTTGCAGTTTTATGAGATCCCATTTGTCGATTCTTGATCTTAGAGCATAAGCCATTGGTGTTTTGTTCAGGAAATTTTCTCCAGTGCCCATGTGTTTCTAGATGCTTCCCCACTTTTTTTTTTTTATTAGTTTGAGTGTATCTAGTTTGATGTGGAGGTCCTTGATCCACTTGGACTTAAGCTTTGTACAGGGTGATAAGCATGGATCGATCTGCATTCTTCTACATGCTGATTTCCAGTTGAACCAGCACCATTTGCTGAAAATGCTATCTTTTTTCCATTGGATGGTTTTGGCTCCTTTGTCAAAAATCCAGTGACCATAGGTGTGTGGGTTCATTTCTGGGTCTTCAATCCTATTCTACTGGTCTATCTGTCTGTCTCTGTACCAATACCATGCAGTTTTTATCACTATTGCTCTGTAATACTGCTTGAGTTCAGGGATAGTGATTCCCCTAGAAGTCCTTTTATTGTTGAGGATAGTTTTAGCTATCCTGGGATTTGTCTTATTCCAGATGAATTTGCAAATTGTTTTTCTAACTCTATGAAGAATTGGGTTGGAATTTTGATGGGGATTGCATTGAATTTGCAGATTGCTTTTGGTAAAATGGCCATTTTTACTATATTATTCCTGCCAATCCATGAGCATGGGAGATCTTTCCATCTTCTGAGGTCTTCTTCAATTTCTTTCTTCAGAGGCTTGAAGTTCTTATCATACAGATCTTTTACTTGCTCGGTTAAAGTCACACCGAGGTATTTTATATTATTTGGAACTATTATGAAGGGTGTCATTTCCCTAATTTCTTTCTCGGCTTGTTTCTCTTTTGTGTAGAGGAAGGCTACTGATTTATTTGAGTTAAAGTAAAGTCTTAATGGGAACTAGAGACACAAGTTAGAGGCAGGGAGTTTTGGCTTAGTATTTGTTTCAGGATAAGGAGGGGCTTTAATGTGGTGGACAGAGGGAGAGGAGTCAAGGAAAAGGCTCAAGAAGTCAGAGAAGCTTTGGGTTCTTACAGAAACGTAGACCATGGCCATGAGTGAGGGATGCGTAGAGCACAGAATCTTTTGTGCTCACAGGATGCGGGGTAGTTAGGTAGAATGTGGCTGCTTTATGTAACCATATGAGGTGGCCTCACACTGTGCTCAGGACTCCAAGTTAGTCAAAGCCTTTTGAAGTGAACAGGCACTGCAGGGGCTTAGGGAAGCAAGTGATCTTTCTTCTATCTATGTCCCAGTGCATTTTACATTATTAAAACACAATACTCAAGGCTAGGTACATCATAAGGAAAAAAAGGGAGTTAGTGAGACCACTATTTTGAATGTCTAACATCAGGTTGATTGGTCTGCATCTGGTGAGAGACCCATTCACTGAATCCCATCATTGGAGGATGGCGCCGTGGAGGGAGTATATGCAAGAGAGAGAGGGTTCATGAGAAGAAAGCTAGAGACTGGCGGGGATCAGACTTCATTTCACCCTTCTAAAGCCAAGTTCTCAAGCCCCTAATCACCTGGCACTAAGCATTTTGCAATGATTCCACCGCATCCTGACACCATCACACTGAGGACTACGCTTCCAGCACATTCTTTGGGGAACACATTAACACCTCATCCAAACCATTAAAGTCAGAAAGCCAAATCTTTTAGTGTTTCCTTTTTTTTTAAATCATTCAGAAATTCTAGATAAAATTATCACATTGATGTGTGCTTTTCACACATACAACATGGTTTCCCTGCAGACAAATTTCCTGCCCCAAATCTCTTACAGAAAGAAGTCAGAGGCCATGTTGTGTCTACACTTTATGCTTCATTTCCTGAAAGGGGGCTATTTCAGCATCTCGAAGGAGCACTTCCATGGGGTGTCATTTCAAGTCTTTGCCCCCGTGGGTTTCTGCATTGACAGTGGGAGTGCTTATTCCTTAGCATCTGTGTGAAGCATCAAATAATGGCATCTGAGAAAGTAGGACAGTGTTTGACAGCCTGCCTTCCCTGTGGACAACTGTCACGAGATGCTCCCTGGGAAAAGAAAAGAGTTCTGTGGTCAAATGCATTTGTCTCTTGCTGTGGTCGTGTCTCTTCAGTCACTACACACATCTGCATATTAGAGGCTTCATGTCGGCATGCAGTCAAAAACGCAGGCCTAGTTTAGCGGACTGTTTACTGAAATTGTTTTACTGCAAATGCTACCCTAGTATGTTTTTATTGTTATAGTCCCCTTAAATAAAATGCAGAACTCATTCCTGGAAGTGCGAATTTCCAGCTGGATATTATCTTCTTTCTACTGAGCCCTGAGCAGGGGGGATGCTGTTGCAGCTCGAGTGGATCTGTAGTTTGCAGATAGTGCTTAATGTAATACCCCTTTTTACAGTATGGCAATTTGAGATTTTGTGTGAGCATTACAATAAATGTTGAGTTATCGTTCATATTCAGTGACTTTCTTTTCAAATAAAAAGATTTTTAAATATCCTCTTTATAGTCGCATTTTTATCGCCCATATTTTTGTTTGGCTTCTCTTGTTGTAATGCTCACTTTTTTTATTCCTTTGGTGTATGTTTAGTGAACACTTACTGAACACTTCCTAGGAGAAAGCAGCAGACTGGGATCAGATCAGAAAGAGATCCTCTGTCTTCACAGGGAATGTGGTCATGGGTGACATTCTGAGCAGTAAGATGCTCACATTTTGCCTTTGGGGGCACCCTGTGATCAGGGGGAACAGTGAGAGAAGTAGGATGCTCATTTCCTGCCTCCAAGGGGTAGATCTGAAGTCAGTGGGACAGCCTGAGGAACAGAGGTGGAGTTCAGCGACATCTTCTTGGGGAAGCTGTTTAGAGTTATTTTGAAGGCAGTGTCTCACTGAGCACAACTCAGGGAATCCCCCCAGGAAGAGCTTTTGAAGATGAGTCTGAAGTGGGTGGTAGCAGCTATTCTGGGACACAGGGTGGGAAGGTCAGTGGGGTATGAAAACTGGAACAGATAAGTTGTTTTGTGCCACTTGTTAAGAAGTTTTCATGCTGTTCTATAAATAATCAGAAGCCTTCGTTGAAAGGGTTTTAAGTAAGGCTGTTAAGGAGATCTGAAGATGAGAGCAGTGACTGAGGCAGGAGGATTACTGCAAGTTTGAAACCAGCCAGGTCTAGAATGGGGCCAATTCTGAAGGGGGAAAAGGATGCTGGTTTCTGCACAGCCTTGGGTACTAAACTAATCGACCGATGAGGGGATGAAGAAGGGTCAGACACACAGAAAAGCTGGCATCACATGAGATGTGCTCACTCTGATGGAGGCCCCCAACTAAAACTCAGGATGTTTGCCTTATGTGAGAATTGAGGAGGTCGGTTTAGTGTATACAGCCGAATAAAGAGCTAATCTTGGCAGGAGATCACTATGGAGAGGCCAAGGCAGGGAGGCCAAAGCAGTAGGGCAAACCTGATCCTGAACTACAACATCGAAACTTCCAGAAAAAAATACTCTCCCTTTTCTTTATTCTCTCAGATGTTTTGTGGCAGAGTATGAATCTAACTAAACCAACTGATTAAGGATTAAAGAACATAATTTACATGAAATGGCCTTTCATGTAAACATCAAACTGGAAATGAGAAAACTGGAACCAGGAAGGACACTAGTAATTGCCACTGAAATCTGGGGACCAACGTTCACAAGGATTGAGTAACTTATTTGAGGAAATAGGCCAATGGTTTCTCAGAAGAGATGCGAATGGCCAACAGACATGTGAAATGTATTCTTTATCTATAATTACCAACACATTGTGATTTAAAAACACAGTCTATATTTGTCACCTGTTAGAATGGAGATTATCTAAAAGTTGACCAGTGACTAGTGCTGGTAAGGATACTGAGAGAAGGGAATCCTTGTATATTGTTGGTTGGGATGTAGATTTTTTCTTTGTTTTAACATTTTGTTTATTTTTATTTGTTCATTTTACATTCCACTCACTGTCTCCACTCCTGGTCACCCCACACACAATTTCCCCCATGCCTCCCTTTTCCTCTGAGAGGATGGAGGACCATCCCCCTCGCCCTGGCATAGGCACATCCTCTCCCACTGAGGCCAGACAAGACAGTCCAGCTAGAAGAACATATCTCATAGACAGGCAACAACTTTTGTGATAAACCCCCACTCCAGTTTGGGACCCATATGAAGACCAAGCCACGTATGTGTGGTGTTGGGGTTGGGCACCTAGGTCTAGCCTATATATGCTCTTTGATTGGTAGTTTAGTTTCTGAGAGCCCCAATGGTCAAAGTTAGTTGGCTCTGTTGGTCTTTCTGTGGAGTTCTTGTCCCGTTTGGAAGCCACAGTCCTTCTCCCAACTCTTCCATAAGAGTCCCCAAGCTCCATCCACTGTTTGGCTGTGGATCTCTGCATCTATCTGACTCAGATGCTAGATGGAGCCTCTCAGAGGTCAGCCATACTAGACTCCTGTCTACAATCATAATGGAGTACCATTAATAGTGTCAGGTGTTGGTGCTTCCTCATGGGCTGGGTTTCAAGTTGGGCTGGTTATTGATTGGCCATTCCCTCAGTTGGGATGCAAATTAATAGGCCATTGTGGAAAACAGTATGGACATTTCTACAGAGCCATAGTTATATGATCCATGGACCCAAATTCTAGATATTTATCCACAGGATAAAATAAATATGCTAAAGTGAAATGTGCATTCACATGTACATTTTAACATTATTCATGATTACTAAGATATAGAACCCACCTAAATGCTCACTAATAAACAAGGTACATGTATGCAATAAGATACTATCATGTTCTGTCCCCTGTAACAACATAGGTAGAATTGGAGAGCATTATTCTAAATGAGATAATCCTATCACAGACAAACAATAGTGTTCTCCCATCTACAGCTTGAATCTTTTATAAGAAATTTTTATTTTTAGTTATGTGCATATGTATGTGTGGGTAGACAAAGAAGCCAGAAGAGACCATTGGAACTCCTGGAGCTGGAATTACCAGTGGGTGTGAGCCATCCATACCGATATAGATGGTAGGAGACAAACTCAAGTCTTCTGTTAGAGCAGCAAATACCCTTAACCACAGGGCTGTCTCTCCAGTCTCTGCATGTTGAATATTAAAAGCTCAGTTTTGTAGAAACCAAGGGTGAATGGGTTGTTAGTAGAGGCTAGAGTAGGAAGAGGAGTAAGGAGATGGAAGACGTTGGTCAGGGAGGACAGTTTCTGTCACATGGGAGAAAGGATATAGTGGTCAACTGCATTGCATAGTGGATCCCAGCCAATCAATAACTTGCATGTTTCAAAAACGCTGAAAAACAGATTCTTGATATTTTCACCACAAGAAGTATAAATTGGCAAAGTGGTGACTATGTTAGTTAGCTAGATTAACTTTGCTTATGACACAAATGTATATCAAAATGTCACACCATGTTCTTACACATATCTACAATTACTATTTATTAATTCAAAGGAAATTCACATATCAAAAATACTTTCAACAGGCAAACACACTACTGCTGTCCTGTCTTTCCTTTCCTGGGGGCAAAGACAGAAGCCCTGAGTCTCTACAGAAAAATACCCAGTATCCACTCAGTTTCATCTTGATGACTTAATTCATCCAAGTAGGAGCCCTGACAACCCACAGATGAACTTCCTGGAATAACTTGTCTACAGTTCTAGCTTGAGGGGAAGGAGGCTCAGCTGAGAACATGCCTCCATGAGATCAAGCTGTTGGGCATTTTCTCAACTAGTGATCAATGGGGGAGTGGTGGGTGGATGGTGCCATCCCTGGGATGATGTTCCTTGGTTCTAGAAGAAGACAGGCTGAGCAGGCCATGGGAGGCAAGCAGAACCCCTCTAAAGCCTCTGCATCATCTCCTGCCACCAGGATCCCTCCCTGTTTGACTTCCTTTCTTGACATCCTTTGGTGGTGAGTACCACTATGGAAGTGCAAGCCAAATAAACCCTTTCTTCCCAAATTTGCTTTTGGGTCATGATGTTATATCGTGGCAATTGAAACCCTATTTAAGACAAGCAGCATCCACATCTTGGTATGTAAGGCCATATTGCATGCCTTCTCATCCACCTTAAGAAGAGCTAGAAATGGCTACCCACGCCTTTGTCTATCTCACCTCTCTCACTATCTAGGGCTGCCTTCTGGTCTTTCCATGCTCTTCTGTAATGAGTCACACTCCATCTTTCTTGTTTTTATCATTGTATACATGAATACACACAAACACAAAGACACACACACACACACAAACACACACACACACACATGCCTATGCCTTTCAGCCAATAAACACGAGTTTCTAAGCAAAGTTAAGGTCCCAGGGTATCAGTCACCAGTGAGTTTGCCATCCCATATGTGGCATGTATAGCACATGTAGGAAGGACTGTGAGGGTTAGAATGAGATTTCACTACCTCACGCCATCCCTCTTATTTCCCCCCCTCCTCTCTAGTCCTCTAATCTGACTTCACCCTTGAGCCTCTCTCCATCTCTAAGCTCAAGTCTTACTGTGATCCCCTGTACTCGTGAATTAATAAGCTTGGCTCATTAGTATCACAGAATTGAAATTGTACTTGGTTAGAAAACTGTAATCTGAGCTGAGGTGTGATGTGCACTGCTGGATGTTCCCTGTAATTCTAAGGCGTCTTGCCAATATGAAGTGAGGGCTGAGAAAAGTGGGAAAGGATACCTAATGAAAACTAATGTGCCAGCCATCACACCTTGGTCTATGGCTCCCATCTGAAAGGAAGCGTCATGTAAGTGGATAGAAAACCCACTGAAGAAAGCTACTAAGTGAACTAATTATTCATCACCCTTGCCCTCTGGTTCCTCACCGAGTGTGCTGCAAGAATTGATAGGGGATACCCTGAAGCTCTTTCAACTGCTTAGTGATAGTTGCTTGCTAATAAGATGACCCAATTACCAGCCTTATTCTGAATATTACAAGTGCATAGGCAGCTGCATCTCCATGGTGTTTCTTGCAGGAGGATAACCCACATAAAGTGCCACTATAGTAGGAGCCAGACTGGCTGCTCAAGAGGAGCTATAAATAGCTGGGTATGTCTTTGGCTACCCTCAGCTTTCAGGATCTCAGCCCCCTTTCTTGTCTTTCCTCCTCTTTCTGTAAGGGGTCACTCTCCATCTCTGCCTCCCTACTCTTTTCTGTTCTTACTCTCACACACATAGACACGTCTGCCAGGCATAAATGGTTATGTGTTTATCCACTGACCAGGAGAGGAATGAGTCACTGGATGATGATAGGTTGAATGATTCTGTCTGTTCAAAGGGATTTCTTTATTCTTCCAGGAACCCAGGATCAGGGTTCTGGACCGGCCTCCCTTACCAAGGCTAAACATTCTTTTGGCCATTTCTCTTTTATTTACCATGCTAAAGGTTAAACTTGGGGCTTTGTGTATACCAGGCAAGCACTCCTCTGTGAGTTCCATCCCAGCCCTTGATTGACTGTAAGTTTCTTAGCTAGTTTCTTAGGGGAGCCTGTGGTAGTTCCTTAAGTCTCACAAATTACTTCCCTTCTATTGCTATTTATAAGCCTTTTTTTATAAGATCAAATCTAATGTATAGTTCAGTTAATTTATGTGACATGAAGTCCTACTGTGTTCTGCATCCTGACATTTCATAGTGTGCATGCATTATAACAGAAGTTTAGCAAGCCATACTATCTTTATTTAACTTGATTGAAATTAATTTACCTTTAACTGACAGTTAAGAATTACACATTTTCCTAGGAGGTGAGGTAATGTTGGGGTAGACATTGTTGAATATCAGCTTCACAAACAGATCACCTGTCTTTTCAAACTCATTTCTTTGTATGACATCCAAAATCCCTCTTTGACCAATTTCATTTTCACAATACAATGATATTGGCTATAATACCACCAAAAGTATTCCACCTATTTTTTGTATCCTTGTCCCCATTAATCAGTCTCCATATCCCTCATTTTTTTCCACCCCTCCTTAGAGCCCAGTAACCACCAGGATTATACTCTATTTCTGTGAGCTTAGCTTTTTCTATTCTGAGTGACCTCATGCCTTATCTATATTTCTATATCTAAATCATTTATTTAAAATTGTGAATCTAAGCCTATTGGTGGTTTTGGAAATGCCAGAGTTTCACTCTTTCTTTACTAAGTAGAATTTCATTTTACATGTGAATCATTTTAATTTTTCTTTCACCAGCAGTGTTGTGAACACTGCTGGAAAAGATGTAAAGGTGCAAATGTTTGTGCACACCGATCTCATGTCCTTGGGTGCACACTGGTGTTCTAAACCTGTCTTTAGACCAGTGGTTCTCAACTTGGGTCATTCCAACCCATGGGTGAATGACTCTTTCTAGGGCTTACCATCTGAGAACCAGATATTTACATTATGATTCATAACAGCAGTAAATTTACAGTTATAAAGTAGCAACACAAATAATTTTGTGGCTGGGGTCACCACCACTGTTTAGGGTCATAGCACTGCGAAGGTTGAGAACTACTGTGTTAGAGTCAATTCCAGCTAGAATAATAGGAATTCTGAAAACAGTTACTCAACAGCTAATAGGCTGGTAGTCTGGGTGGAGACTGCAGTCAAAAGCTGAAGAGTAAAGGCTCAGACAGGGTGGGTAGATCTAGAGAAGAAAGTTGAGGAATGGGGAGCATTTTTTTTGAGGGTAAGAGCCTGACTGGCCTCTAGGTGTGAAGGGATTTGTTCACGAAAGCGATGCTCACCAGCTTCTAAGAGAGACAAATTCCTTCATAGACCAAAACCCTTTCTATATTCAGCATTTGGGCACCACTCAGTCTCCAGGCACAGAGACGGAGGTCAATTCTGGATAGCCTGAGAGAACTGAGTCTCCAAAATTGAGCTAGTCTGCTGTCATTACTTGGTAACTTATTTTCTGATTTTGGTGATGGGCTGGGACATCTAGATTCTCCACACAGCACATTATTATCCTCCCCAAACATCCATTTCATTGTGTTAGAGTCCAATGCAAACCTAGAAAAACTCTTTTATTAAATGATCAGACTCTTATTAACATGATCAAATCCAATTAAGTCACCATTAGTTTCCAAGAGCATTTCAAATCAGTTCAAGAAAACGTGCAAGCCTCTGTGGAGACAAGAGCTAAAGAGATTTTACCGGGATCTGTTTTTTCTACAGACTCACCAAAGTGCCTGTGGGAAGGCTCTAGAAGGGAGATATAGACAGTCCATTTAGAAATATCATAATTTCATGCTTAGAGCTGTGAAAGAAAACATATTTTCCAAAATAGAGGTTTCTGGAGCAGATATGTAAAATGATAAGATCAGTTATAATCAAATCAAGTATTTAATCTCAAGCATTCATTTAAATGGAAATTGGAAATTATGTTCATTAGTCTTAACTTGAGCAGCTGTTGTCATCTGCCTGGTCTCTGATCAGGTAGAGATTCAGCTGTGTGTATGACGAAACAGGAAGTGCTCCCAGAACAGCAGGCTGAGTTCATCCATTGTGGCTATGCTTCTGGATGGAGATATATTGACAACATTTCCTCCAATTCAAAGAGAACGCCCTGTGGCTATATCTAGTCCTTTTCTGATAGCTCTAACTCATACATTTACTCAAATTGGCTCTTTCAGATGACTGGCTGCTTCTTTGGAGATAGCAGCATCCTAAAAACACACGAGATCTATATGAGGAAATTTGGAGAGACAAAGTGAGAAGTGAAGAGAGCTGGCACAAAGAGCCAGAGGGGTTGGGTACCAGAAATCAGTGGTGGCCAGAATAATGATGCTGAGGGTTGAACCTGTAGTCAAGGCAGAAAGGAGGAACTGAAAGACATGTCCAGAGTCAACGGTTTGATGAATTACTAGGATTGACCACTCGGATAATCATGTTTCTATAAATACTTTAACACTTGTAGCTGCTTATGGGTAAAGGTGATGTCCACCACAAAGTACATTTCATGACATAACAGCCTAATACTTGTTTTATACACAAATTATGTATAATACCCAAAATTATAGTAACTTTCTCCACCCTACTTATTTTGCATATCTAGAAATTCTCTGCACCCAATGAGGAGTATAGATACCTCCGCCACCAGCACCACATAAGGTTATCCAGAGTCTGTCAGAACTGAGTGGGTCACAATCCACATTCTGACATAAAGAGACAGAGTCTATGATGGGTGTTGCACATGATGGCACATAGAATAATTAAAAGAATTGTCCTCAGCAACTCTAGGATATTTGGGTATAAAATCAGAGAAAATGTTAAGAGGAAGTTACTAGAAACCTAGCGGAATATGGCAGGGGAGTTAGGTGGAGGAAGAGAGAATCTTAGGATAGTGAATAATGTGGACACATTCCCAAATGGTACAGAAACTCCATTTCTATGAGAGAAAGCATCAGGAGCCAGGAACATTTGATTAGATAGGGCATATCATTGGTTGGCCTTAGAATTGCATGGTGGCTGCATTCATCAGGGGTCAGGTAAAGCCGAGATGCTCATTTAAGATAAAAACAGAAAGGGAGAAGGAAACCTGTCTATTAGGATTGGTTTCCTGAGCAAACAGGAATGGAATTAGGAAACAAACCCAGCAAGCACTGGAGACAAAATATGGATGGATCCTTTCCCATCTCTTCATTGTGGAGACAAGAGACCCAAGTCCAGTCACTTCTGCCTTCTGCTAGTAAAGAGCCAAGCCCGTCTCTGTACCTGTCTGAGATATGTGAGGTATGCAGGTTGCCATAGACACTCAAGATTCTGGGTGGAGGTTGGTTGGTTAAGCTAGTAGAAAACTTAAAAAGATAACCCACAGGGGAAATATGCCTTACTGGTAGGAACTACCAGAAACTTGGAGCAACAAGGAGATAAATGGCTCCAGTCACATGCCTCTGAGGCTCTAACACTTTATGTGTAGTCCAGCTACAGGAGGCCAGGGCAATGGTGTATGGATATCCAGAAACCTAGACATTATCATCCAAGCCTTTAAATCAGTGGTGTTCAACCTTCCTAATGCTGTGAAAGTTCCTCATGTTATGGTGACCCCCAATAATAAAATTATTTCGTTATTAATTCATAACTATCAGTTTGCTATTATTATGAGTCTTAGGACTCATATAAATATCTGATATGTAAATATCTGATATGCAGCCTATCTGATATGCAACCCCTGTGGGGGTCTCAACCCACAGATTGAAAACCACTACTTTAAAGAATGGCATGGATCTTGTGGAGCAGTTCAAGCCACAAACTCCATCTGGCCCAGTCTTCCCTTGCAACAGTGAATGTTTCCACACGTCACCCCCCAAACAGCCATATCACAACTCATCCCAAGAAAGTTGGTGTCACCTGACAGTAGTGCCAAGAGCTTGATATCATCCTAACCTTTTAATATGTACAAGAGTAATTGTACTGACTCTCACTTCATGTCTATACTTTGTAGGCCAGACTGCCTTAAGCTCTTAACCTGTCATAGCATGGTTGTATTCACTGCATAGAATGAAAGGAGAGCACAGGCTTCTTCACATTCTGTAGACACTGCCTTCTTTAAGGATCTTTCCAGATGGCCCATGGTGCAGCCATGAATACTGGGATAAGCCAATAATCATTATTTGATTCCCCCTGGTTCCTCCTCAAAGGGAGAAAATAGATATGATGAGCTCAGACTGAGAGTTCAGGCAAGGTAACAAACTGGAGATCTTTAGTGCGAGAGTGAGAGAGGGCTTGGAGAAGCAAGATGAGGTTATGGACTAATTGTATGTGCCCCCTCGAATTCCTATATTGATATTCTATCCCCCCGTGTTATGGTATTTGGAAGTGGGATGTACTGGCTGGTTTTGTGTGTTAACTTGACACAAGCTGGAGTTAATCACAGAGGAAGGAGCTTCCCTTGAGGAAATGCATCCATGAGATCCAGCTGTAAAGCATTTTCTCAGTTAGTGATCAACGGGAAGGGCCCATTATGGGTGGAGTCATCCCTGGGCTGGTAGTCCTGGGTTCTATAAGAGAGCAAGCTGAGCAAGCCAGGGGAGCAAGCCAGTAAGTAACATCCCTCCATGGCCTCTGCATCAGCTCCTGCTTCCTGACCTGCTTGAGTTCCAGTCCTGACTTCCTCTAGTGATGAACAGCAATGTGCAAGTGTAAGCTAAATAAACCTTTTCCTCCCCAACTTGCTTCTTGGCCATGATGTTTTGTGCAGGAATAGAAACCATTGCTGAGACATGGAGATTTGGAAGATAATATCTTGAGGGTGGAGCACTCATGAATGAAGTTAGTGCCCTGGCCAAAAAAGGACAAGACAAGACATGCATACTTTATTTCTTTGCCAGTCACACAAGGACATAAAGAGAAAATGCCATGAATCAGGAAGTTGACCCTCACTGGGAACCAACTGTCCCAGCGCCTTGACCTTCAAGACCTCAGCTTCCAGGAGGATGAGAAATATCCCTCAGTAGTTTAATTCACCCAGGCTACAGTATTTTGCTACAGTAGCCAAGCTGATGAAGATAGGCATCAGGGAATGGGATGTCTGGCCCTTCCTGCGGTCTGGTAGCAAAGTGTATGACACTTTTCACTGTGGCCTGCAGAGAAAGGAGGACTTTATTTGGCAGGGCAGAGCATACAGTCATCTTCACAAAGCTCTCGGCCCCTGCAATAGAGGCACTGGGCTTTCTGTTTGCACCACCGTAAGAACTGATGCTATTTTAAGTTCCATTTCCTTGTCTGGGAAAAATAGAAAAGAAGCACACCTTTCTCTTCCAGTTTCATAACTGGCTCCCCACAGGAAAAGCCACACTTTGATACTCCACACCTTAAAATTGTTGACAGCTCTCTAGATTGAGCAGAATGCTAGTGGCCAGATAGACAAAAAAACCTCTAATATTCTGAAGCAATTAATTTCCTGAAAGATATGAAAAATGTTTCTGTGACTAAAGTGACAAAAGCGAGATGGTGGGGACAACAAGGATGGCATTTTCCATCCAACAGCTTTCTTATTCATGCAACGTACTCCCAAGGGAGAGGAAATGACACATTGCCTCCAGGGTCTCATCTCAACCATCTCAATCTTCCCCAACTCTTATATTTGTGAAACAAATTGCTTTAAACATGTCAAAGGCACTTGAGTTGAGTGTTAGCCAAATTTTAAAAATAAAGATGATTCACAAAGACAGCACTTGTGTTTGTAGACTTCAAGAGAAAATTTTGAAGAGACAAAAACCACAGCCAGATTGTTTCAGAGTGTAGGCACAAGGTAATAAACCTTAGAAACTATCTCACACCTTATTTCTGCTAGATTTAATGGCAACCCTGCATTATGGGTGATCAGTCATCTCTGCTTGGGGGAATTGATAAGCTGCCACTTATGTATCGATTCCTCAGTGGTGTGGTCTATGTTCTCAGGCTAAGCATCTCACTGGGTGCTATCTTATTCCTCCTACTAGACAGCCAGTGTTCTTTCAGAGATGATGTCTCACGAGGAAAGAGTTTCCTCATGCTTCCTGTTGAGGCAGGGTGATCCCTGGAGTCAGATAATAAGGAAGATACCTCTCAAACTGTTCTGACAGACTAGAATTCATGTACTAGATAGAGTTCAAGAAGTGTTATTTATCCTAAGAAATTTAGAGTTGTATCCCTGACAGTTGGAAACAATGAAGGACATAAATGTGTAGAATGGCCAAACAATGAATATGCATGCACATATGTAACTGTTTTGTTGCACAACATTTTGTTAATTTTGAAGCAAATTTTGCAGAAAATATGTAAGAACAATGTGAAGTTCCATTTTTATCCTAGAACCATCAGAAACATGAACCTCATATCCTAACATTCCTAGATTTTAGCATTTTGTTTGCTTGGTTCTGGTTTTTGTTTTGTTTCAAAGACATTCTTCTACATAAGCATGGGGATCATGATATGACCATGGGTATCAGGTAATTGTGTTTCAAAACCCATTTGAGTTTCCCCATTGTTTTAATAATGCCCTTTACAGCATGGAAACCTGATTAAATCCAGGACCACATAAAATATTTATGTCATACTTTGTGTCTATTTTCCTTAATTGTCTTTGACTTGAAACCAATTCAGAATAGGTGTATTGTGGTTTGAGTGAGAAATGTCCCTAATAGGTTCCAATATTGGACACTCAGTCTGTCGGTGGCGAAGCTGTTTGGGAAGGTTACTGGAGGAGGGGTGCAGGCTGGAGGAAGAATGTCACTGGAATGAGCTCTGAGAGCTTAAAGCCTCACACGATTTCTAGTCTGTGTTCTCTCTGCTTCATGTTTGCTGTTATGTTGTAGAAGATGTGGTCTTCCTGCTTCCTGTTCCTACTATCATATCTTCTGCGGGTTGCCATGCCTCCTTCCTACCATGATGGACTCTTATCTCTCTAGAACCATGAACCAGATAAACTCTATCTCTTCCTTAAGTTGCCTTTGGTCATGGTGTTTTACCACAGCAACAGAAAAGTAGCTAACATAAGTGTAGATTCAGAGCTTCCAGGGACTAAACCACTACCCACAGGCTATACATGGGCTCCAACTGCATAAGAAGCAGTGAATAGCCTTGTTGGGGCACCAGTGGAAGGGGAAGCCCTTGGTTCTGCCAAGGGTGGACCCCTGTGTAGGGGATTGTTGGGGGTGTAATAGGGGGTGGATGTGGAGGAACACCCATATAGAAGGAAGGGGAGGGGTTGGGGCTGATGGACAGGAAAAAATAAATTGAAATGTAAATAAGAAATACCCAATTTAATAAAATATTGGGGAAAAAAAAACATGTTTGTTCATCACCAGACATTTGTGGAACAAGATACTCCCCTCTGTGTTGTATGATCATAAATTATGTAACCATTATTGTATTGACATACTTTAGGTTCTGTAATGGTGAATATTAAACATTGTTTTCAATTTCAAAAACAAAAATAAGTGTAGGTTGATGTCATTATGCAGGTGAGGGCTGGCACAAGTTAGATCGAGCCATGATTAGAGAGTAAAAGAAAAAGGTGGGGATAAAGTTTTTGTAGGGAGAGAGAGAAGAAGGAGGGAAAATCAAAATGGAGACTGAGAAGGATGACCCAAATCCCAGTGGTCCTGAATTGCCAAGGTAGCTGGGATGTACTTCTGTAAACAATTTTATCTTATCTAGGTGGGCAGTTTATAGCCTTATCAATTGGTTGTAAGTTTATTGTGTGGATATATTGTACACTGAGAATTTAACATATAAATCTTGTTGTTGGGTTACATTTTATTGAGTCTTGACATTACTGGGTGGCTGGAACCAGAGTTCCCAGCTGGCCAAGGCTGCCCAGGGCTAGCCAGGGTGACTAGTAATGGGAGCAGAGAGACCGCTGGGGCCAGAGGCTGTCTAGGCTATGACAATGTGGTATGGTATTTCAGTGAAGCCAGCTGCTGCTGAGATAAATTGAGGTTAGTTCTATATGACCCTATGGTGCCAGAACTAACACCAGGGAGTGACATCCCAGGTCCGAGAGTACCAGGGGCTCAATGTGGAGCCGTGATGCACAGAAACTGATCATGCCCATTTTTAATTATACTGCAACATACAAGCTGCATAGTCTTCCAGTGACATTTATGACTTGATACCTGTGAAAATCACAATGTGGAAAGTTTTTAGCCTTTTGCCTCTCACCTTGAGGATTTGAGTGATTAAAACTGGGTTATACACTTTCCTCAGGATGATCACAGAAGTAACACTATTCTCAGGTCATTATCTCAGACCGTTTTCTATTGCTTTAAGGGAAAACCTTGTACCAATAAAAATATGTGTATTTGGCTTATAATTCTGGAGATTGAGAAATTCAAGATAAGGCAGCCATATTTGATGGGGTTCACCCTATACTGTCGAGGCCTCCAGAGCAGAGCCCTGAGGCAGCACATGACATCTCAGGATGAGAGGTATACACGCATGACAAGAGCCAATCTGCTTTTATAACAAGCCTACTCTTGGGATAACATGTGAGTGGATCAAATCATTCATGGTGGCAGAGTCCTCATGAGTCTAATCACTACGTAAAGGTCCCACCGCTGCCATATTTTAATGCCTCATAGTGAAAACTAAATTTTAGCATGGTGTGTATGTGGGCACATGCGTGCATGCATGCATGTGTGCGTGCGTGCATGCCTGCCTGCCTGCCTGGTTACATGCAATTTTTTTTTGTAAGTCCCCCTACTGTGATGTGAGTTTTCATCATTTCGTTAAGGGACTGGTACAGGTTGGATACCTCAACTCAGGAAAGAGACTTAGAAATTAGCATCTGTTTGATCCACTAGAAATTCGCTACAGAGTGATATTCTGATCGGCTCAATGGGAAAGAAGGAGAGCATTGGATCAAGGGGAAAGTTGGGTCGTCAGGTGGTTGCTGATTCCATGTGGACCTTTAGAGGTGGTGTGGGATTTTGTGATTCCTTAAGATGAGCACAACAGGACTGGGCTCCGTGCATATGTTGATGAGTTCTTGAAGGTGAGTTTTGCTTAGAATAAAATTGCCAACATGAGGCTATTCTCAGCAACTTCAGTTGGCCTACCTATGACCATTTTCTGTCATCTCTCTCAGAGGGGATAACCGCGGTTATTCCTGAAGGGAGCTCTGGGCACGGATCACAGGGTGCAGCACAGTGGTAGCAGAGGAGCTCATCCATTTAAAAGTGGCTCTTTGTTCCCTATGTAATTAAAAAGTACTGCACCAGGAAGCAAATTATTTCAATTACTTTGTCAAGAAAATGTCTAATATTAGAACAATGAATGTGTGTCAATATGAATTCTTGATATTTCCATTTTACTGAGTTAGTTACATCTATTATTATCATTCCTTACATTGATATTTGATCCTAAATGCTGCCAGTTAGAAAGACTTCTAACTGGCCTCAATGTCCTTCCTTATTTCCTGACACCATATTTCAGGCTTGTTTTGTGTTCCCCATACTGTTCTTGAAGTTCCACTTTTTTTTTCTTTTCTTTTTTTTGGAGCTGGGGACCGAATCCAGGGCCTTGCGCTTGCTAGGCAAGTGCTCTACCACTGAGCTAAATCCCCAACCCGAAGTTCCACTTCTTTATGGTAATAAGCAGTATAGAGAAAGTAGAATATGAGCCTTACTTGTACGGCTAGTAGTTTACATCCTTCTAGAACTTCCCAATAAATCTCTGGCTACTGTGTGGTTTTTACTCCGGTGCCATGCTTGTGGCAAGTCCTGTTTCTTAACCTCCATAATGCTTTTCATCCTTAAAGCTTTTTCTGATTCGTGACCAGAAAGGCTTCATCCAATCACAGTACCACCTCGGAGCATTTTAGGACTTCACAGTGGTCCAGGTGCTCTTTACATTCATGTTATCATTCTGTTGCTGCTATCGTCCCAAATTATCAGAAACATAGGGCTCAAAATGACAAGAATGTATTATTTTCATATGAGATATAGCTGCAGTTTCTATTGCTGATAAAGCATCATGACCAAAAACAACTTGGGGAAGAGAGGAATTGTTTGTTGTCATGGTCCATTACTGGGGGAAGTCAGGGAACAAACTCAAGCAGGAACCTGGAGGTAGGAACTGAAACGGAAGCCATGGAGGAATGTGATATACTGGCTTAATCCTCCTATCTTCTTCAGTTTGCTTCTTTATATACCAGCTCAAGAAGGACAGCATCTACAGTGGGCGGGGCCATTTCACATCAATCATAATCAAGAATATGCCTTACAGACTTGCCTACAGACAAACCGATTCAAGCACTTTCTCTATTCAGGTTTCCTCTTCTTAGATATGTCTAGGTTTGTGCCAAATTGAGTAATAAACCAGCCAGCACAATGGTATTTGAATATGTGAGAAAACTGTAATGATTGCCGATAGCTAGTCTCATCCCCTTGAGCAGGAACTTTAGAAATCAGGACCCTGGGCCTTGGATCTGGAAATGTCTCAGAAAAGCAGAGTCCACATGATGGGAATAAAGGTCAGAAACTCGGTGCTTTTTCTGTATTTAGTGGGATGAGCAGGATTCTGCTCTGGCACATTATTCCCTGAAGATATTAAGGTATTATTGCCTATGAACAAAGCATGGTTGGGGGGGGTAGACAAAATTCCCTAACTGCGCAATTTTTGTCAAATGAGTAGATGAGCAGACACATCATTCATGGACTTACCAAATCATCCTCTTCTTGCACATAAAAAAAGTACTCATCAATGACTTTTATTCAAGCAGACCTTGGGCAAATCAGTAGGTAAAAAGAGACCAAAGGAAATAAAGGTTTGAGGATGATGTCCAGAACAAATGTGGTCTTCCCAAGGCATCCCTCCACAAAATTCTACTGGTCCAGTATAGGATGCCACTGCTTATGTGCATGGTAATGATCTCTCCTGTAGCTATGTTCCTTACAAAGACCAGTGTTACGCATTGTTCTTTGTGTGATATACTTAAAAATAAGCAATGAACAACTCTTGAAGTATTTCTGAACATCCATAGCAAGCAATTAAGTAGCCATAAATACTCAAAAACCATCTGAAGGCTCTCTAAAGAAAGGGCTTGCATTAAGATGTCAGCATTCTCAAATGTCAGAGATCTCCAAAGCCACTGTTGCCTTCTTCATGCCTAGAGACCAGTCATTGGAGTTGCAGCCCATGGCTGATTCTTCCCCCAGCTGGTGGCAATTGTACAAACTGAGCTAGAGAGTCTGAGAGCTGCTGTGAAGTGATGTGAGGATCTTATCAGCATGGTCTCCAGCGTTAGGTGACAGGCAGATAAATGCCTCCTGAAATGAACAGTGCGATGAGGACTACAGTGCTGCTCCCCAGCTTGCTCGCCCAAGAAACCTCCCAAGAAGGTGACATCAAATGGTCTATCTCCTCCACCAGCCACCCTTTCACCCAGCAGCTCCATTGTTCATGAGGTCCAAAGTTTACTTCTAAAGATACAGAATGTTTGGGGCTAAAGAAATGGCTCAGAAATTAAGACCAAAGTTTGGTTTCCAGCACCTTCATTAGGTAGCTCACAGCCACCTGAAACTCCAAATTCAGAGGGTCTGACACCCTCTTCTGGCTTCTGCAGGCATCTCCTCTCATGTGGCATACACACATGCATGTATACACAAGTACACACACACACATGTACACAATACACACACAATTTAATTAACATTAAGTAAGACCTTTATAAAGGAAACAGAAGGTTGATGTGCTACTCACTGATGGACTACATCTTGGTTCTTAATTCTTGGACTTACTGTATTTTTCTTTTAGTTTTTTGAGACTATAATATAATAACATCATTTTCTCCTTACTTTTCCCTCACAAAAATTTTCCCATATACCCCCTTGTAACTTTCAAGTCATGCCCTCCTTTCTCATCAATTGTTGCTACATACGTGCATGTGTGTGTGCTTCTAAATACATAAATACAGCATGTTATTGTATGTGCATGCTCATTCTTCTCTTCATCCCAAAATATGTTTTGACTATTTGGTATTGAGAAACCAGTCGGTGTGCTCTTTCCTGGGTATGATGGTTTGAAAGAAAATAGCTGCTATAGGCCCATAGGGAATGGCACTGTTAGGATGTGTGGCCATAGAGTAGGTGTGGCTTTGTTGGAAAAGGTGTATGACTAGAAGGAGAGCTTTGAGGTCTCAGAAACTCAAACCAGTTTACTTCCTACTGTCTGCTGATCTGGATGTAGAACTCTCAGCTCCGTCTCCAGAACCACACTTGCCTGCACACGGCCCTGTTTTCCACCATGATAATGATGGGCTAAACATCTGAATCTGTAAGCCAGATCCAATTAAATGATTTCCTTTATAAAAGTTGCCATGGTCACGGTGTCTCTTCACAGCTATAAAATCCTAAGACCCTGGGGAGACTATTTCTCTAGCTCACAACATTCCTTAGTTGCCTATAGTCCTTTGAGTAAGACTGAGGCCTATCAGCTTTCCACTGTCCACATTAGCATGTCTGTGGACGTCACCCTTGTTTAGTTCATGGTTAGGTGATCATGTTGTTGAGACTTTATGAGTGTAGCTTCTAACATTTCTAAGAAGACACAACTTCACAGAAAACTCTATGTTCCTTTCTCTCTTACAATATTTCCACGCCATCTTTCATAATGGAATTCATAAGGAATTGTGTTGTGAATGTATGACTTGGATTTGGGCTCCACAACACTGCATTTCAATTTTTTGTGGAATTTGGTAATGATCTTTGTCTGCTGCAAGGAGATGTTTCCTTGAAGAGGAATGAGGACTACACTGACCTCTGGGTATAAGAGCAGGTATTTAGAATATCAGGGATTATGCTGTCTTAGTAAAGTAATGCTTGTGGGTTCTCCTCCAAGATCCGTGACTTCACCAGCTTTGTGTAGCTGGCTAGGTTACCAGCAGCAGGCATGATTTCCCTCTTACTGTGTCATAACTGCATTTGGAGCATTGTTGGTCATTGTCAAGGTACTCATGTCACCACTGCATTTTTACTGTGCCATGGCAAGTCTTTCTATAGGACTGATATGTTTTAAAGAGTAGATACAGCCTTGATCTTTCATATTGTTTCTATTTTTGCAATGAGATCTAGCCATGTAAATTTCTTTTGTTAGTTCAGGCTCTGGTGTAGCCAGAGCAGTTTGGACCAGAATTGAGAATATGCTGACAACTCTTTCACAGGGCCCTCATGTCAGATATCCTGCATGTCTGATATTTACATTATGATTCACAATAGTAGCAAAATTACAGGTTGGAAATGGCTTAGTTGGAATAAAGTCAGGGACACAAAGGACTGGGCTGGTGAGAAAGATGTGTGCTCTGGTCAAGCATGGAGTAAAGGGGGTAGATTTGGGAGCAGGGGAGGATGTCTGGAAGGGATGATCAGACAGCCTCACCTGGATAGATCCAGAAGAATGTATAGGATCTCCTTAAGTCTGGAGGTTGGATGTGATGTGGGAGGATCCTTTGGGCCAGGAGTAGGTAGAAGCCTAGTAGTCAGTTGTGGTGTGCAGTCAGAGGTGGCCAGACTAGAGAAGGCACTGGATATTTGACTCCCATTAGATCTAGGTGGTGGGGAGGGTTCAAAAAGGGAATGATCAGGCAGTCTCACTGGGCTAGAGCCAGGAGAGGATGTGCAGGATCTGACTGAATGGAGAGGTGGATGTGGCATGAGAGGGTCCAATGAGTTGGGGACAGGCAAAGTGGGTCTGGGCTAGACCCTGGAGAAGAATCTCTTGGCCCTTTAATGTTTATATTTGTTCTGCTGATAATTGGTTGAGTCTGTGGCAGTAGGGGCTCACTTAACACTTGCTTGTGTATATTGCACATACATATTGCACATACATATTGGATGCCAAAGATGAATAATTGTTGTCAGCATCGGCAGAGATTTGTTCCTGTTCCTATTGCTGTTGCCATAAAATATTAACAAGAATTGACTGTTTTGGCTAAAATGCCATAAGTTTGGCTTGCTTCATGCAGACAAGTTTATTTGCTAAGCCTTTGATGTTATTCTTACTATTGAACGGCCCTTCACTTTTTAACTCCACCACTGTGCCTTAAACTAAATGAACTTCACTCTGAAGATCCACAAGCTTCATTCTGCTCATACAATAGATGCAGTGTGTCCTCTCCCACACCACGAAGTGTACCTTTGGCCCCCCAGGATTGCCATTTTGGGGAAAATTCAGTTCTTGTGGTTCATGTATGAGAAAATTTCTTAGTCATGGCCTGATTGTGGACTGTCGAGGATATACCTGGGATTGGCATATCCATCCCATGTTTGCCCTGTCTCTTATCCCTTGGATTTCTGGAGGCCAGTGTGAGAGGGGAGAGAGCAAGAAATATGGGAATAAGTTTTGTGGGTTGAAATACAAGCCAACCAGCTTGGATGACATGAGAGAAAAGTATATGGATAAAGCTTGGCTCAAGTTCATGGAATCCAATGAGAAACAATAAGTTGGACCTGTGTCACCAATACCGTCTATTTCTCCTACACTTCTGCATCTAAAGATATTGTGACATTTAACAGATATACAGAACCTCACTCCATGAACCCATACCCAGGGATTGCTGCAGGCTACTCTACAGACACTGGCAATGTGGGTGAGCGTCTGGCCACAGCTTTAATGACCCCTACTACCCAAGTGAGTTTCCATATTGCTAATGCCTGCTTCCCTCCCAGCTTTGAGAAATAGCTTTCATCTCGTAGTATGTGTCTAAATGGCCTTTCCTGCAGCTATAAACATTCAGCGTTCTCTCTAATGTCTCTTCTTTTGGAAGAACTTTCATTACTATCTTGCAGTGTCAGAATACAATTGAAGGTCAAGTGATGTTCACAGCAATCTCTATTGCCTTCCCACCATCCTCACACACCAGTCTAAGTGATTGTTTTAAACCACTTAAGCCAACCTGGTATCTGTTTCTTGTAAATTTTTTCTAATCAGGATAAAAATCTAAACAGTGGCCTAGAAGGCCCTCAGAACTCACTGCCCACATTTTCCTCTAGTCCAGGCATACCAGCGTCCTCCAGTACAGAGTACCCTCTTCATCCTGGCCATTGCTCTCACAGCAACACTTTTCCCCCAATATTTACATGGCTTGTTTCCTCCCCATTTTCATGCTGCTGTTCAAATGCCCCACTTTCATCAAGTTAGTGCCATGATTCCTGCCACTCTTTGTCCTGTAAGCCACTCTATTTACTCTTTATAGGTTCATCATTGACATTACATACCTCTACTTATTTACTGCCTGTTTACTCTATATACTGCACACTCTGTGGCCCTATCAGTTGATGCTGTCGTGTTCTCAGCACCTTCATCCCTGCTGAGGTTTATTGGGTGCCTGGAACACATGGCACATAATAAATGTGCTGTGAATTGAGTGAATCCCCAAATCAGGCTGAATCAGCAGGCTGAATCATGTGGTTATGGTCAGACATTGAAAAAGCAAAGCAAAGCAAAGCAAAACAAAACAAATAAAAAACACCAAACAACAACAACAACAACAAAACACCATGGGTTTTGTGAGTTTCCTTTGCTATTGTGACGTCAGTTATTCTGTGATAATGGAACAAATATTATAGTGCGTGGGTGGTAAAATATTCTTCCCATTGGTTACGGCTCAGCTGTCACCTATGATTGGCACTATATAGACGGAAGAGAGTAGTCAGATAGTTGTCAGATCACAGATCATAATTTGAATCTGAGTCTGAACCAGGATGGTGGTTGGAGGAGCTGTCTTCATGGAGTTAGTAGCCTGTTTCCTGGCCCTTGTTTATCTATACGTAAAAGGCACAGAACATTTAAAGCGAATCTAAAGGGAGGTGAGGGTCTAGGGTATGAAACAGAAGCTTCTTTAAATTTCAGCAGCAGAGGCTTCATGGAACACAAGTCAGGAGACAATCAAATACAAACAGGAGACATAAGGAATCCACCCAGAAATTAGCAACGAGGATCAACCTTCACATAGGGAGCTAGAGTGCCTGAATAAGGAAGTTTTGTCAAACTGTGAAGCTGTCAGCGGAAATAGGAGTCACCATGGGGCCAGCAAGTAAGGAGGAGCCATAAGGGAAACTTAGCATCTTACTCAAAGCAAGCAGGAAGCAAACGGGCCTGGGAACGTGGTTTCCTGTGGAACCAAGCAGAGAGGTGGGGGAGTGCAGGTGATGGATCCAGGAGCCTGGGTGACACATGACAAGTAGTTTTTGCTCCTGCATAGACAGCAGGGACCCCGAATTCAAAATGTTCTAGACCCCTCCTTGTTCCTTAGGATCAAATCTACTCTGTGGTGTTATAGTCTGTAAGCAATGTTGTCTAAACGTAGGACTTTTCTACTGATTCTTTTTTATTTAAAATAAAAATTGCATGCTTTCTTTCAAATGAGACATGGGCGTGTTTAAGGTAATTTCCAGAAAACTAGCTTTTCATTCAGTAACTTTGCAAACACCAAGTGTTTGTAGCAGACGTATAATGCAATGTGTAGGCCAATGTTTGCAGATCCCTCCTTCATCAGCCCCAGGGTTATGGGGCCTGACTGCCTTCTCTATGGCTGTGTGCCTAGTACCTGTGAGCACTGGGGACATTATAGGCACCTAAAATGTCTTCAATTGAGAACGACATGTTGACCAGACATAGTAAGTTTTGGCTTTGTTGCCCTCGTTCAATACCAGCGTCTATTTCAGACCAAGTGCCCATGCTCTGCTCTGCTTCCCCCGCCCCGCCCCTAGAGCCAGCTGTGGCCACTGTGACGACATCTGCATGTATTGTCTGCATGTTGCTTCCATGTCTACAATCTCGTCTCCTCTAGTCACTCCATTCTGCAGGAATCCGTCTGAAGCACAATCTCACTGTGTCACCAGCCACACAGACAGAGGCACAGCTCCATTCCCTACCCTCTGTCCCCCTGACACCTGAAATTCTCTTTTTTCTTAGAAAAACTTTCCCCTAGAGCCGTGGTTCTCAACCTTCCCTTTAATACAGTCCCTCATGTGTGATTCCCAACTTAAAATTACATCATAACTCTAACTTTGCTACTATTATGAATCCTAATGTAAATATTTATATTTTTCAATGGTCTTAGGTGACCACTGTGAAAGGATCATTTGAACCACAAAGGGGTCATGACCCACGGGGTTGAAGACCGCATAAAGAGATAGGGCTAAAGAATGAAGAGGAATGGAATTCTCTCTATTCAGGTGAAACTCAGATCCATTCAGAGCTTTAACTGAGAAAAGAATTCCAGGGTGAGCAAGTAAGAATCAGAAAGGGAGTTTATGGAAAGACATCTTTAGCGTAGATCCTAAGCACAGATATTAACAGAGAGAAGGATGCTTAGAGAAGGACGAAGGAAGCAAAGCTAAGTGTGGCTGGGGGCTCCACATCCTACTTAAGTGCTTGTAGTGTCCCCAGTGCTCACAGGTATGAGGCACACAGCCATAGAGAAGGCAATCAGACCCTGTAACCCTGGGACTGGTAGTGAGCAAGCTGCAAGCATTACAAGGGAGAGGTCCAGGTTTCATTTTGTGAACATTTTTCTTTTTTGTAAACAAAGCTGTAAGGACTATTTACAAAGGGAATTGTCCAGACTTAGGAATGAGGGGGAGCGCTGAGAACGCCAGGTTGCAGATCCCACATGTAAGCACAGTTTATTTACTGTGTTTGACATTCTTGTTTGAGATGTCTGTAGAAAAACAGACTACCTCAGTAGGCAATTTTCTGTTTCATCACTGATGCCTGAAATTTCTGGCCTTTTCCAGGGGAAAGAGCAGATTAGAAAGCAGGACTCAGGGTCCTGTTCTTCTCTCCCAGGAGCCTCTTCCCATGTCATTACAGTTCTCCCAACCTTCTATCCAGCCTCAATTAAACTGTAGAAAATATTTCAGTGCTTTGAGGAGCCCCATTTCCAGCCCCTCCAAAGGATACAGCCCACTCATCTTTGCACACGGTCAAAGGTCTCACAGCTCTCACCTTTCCAAGTCAGTTGCTTCCTTTGCCACAGAATCTCCATTCTCTTTTCTTCCCCCACATATGTGCTTTCCTTTGCCCTGGGCTAGAAATACTTCTCACTTTGTCCACTGTGTGAGTTTGCTTTTTGGCAAAATATCTGACATAACCAGCTGGGAAGGAGAAAGATATGTAGCCTAGCAGTTTCAGAGGATTCTGCCCATCACAATGCAGAGGGTATTGTTGGAGGATATGGGCACATGTGCGTACATGCATGAAGAGGCCAGAGGACAACTGTGCATCCACACACATATAGGTAGGCTGGTGCTACATCTCAGAAACTAAGTACTCTGTCACCACATCTACCATTATTATTATGCCCCAAGCCATTTCCTCTGGGGACTTTTCTTAGATGTCCATGACATCATTAGCCACTGCCTCTTCTGGGTTATGCCTCTGTCTTCTTCATGGCTCATTATCCCAGCAGGGTCTTGGAACCATGCTGGTTCAGGAGACATTTCAGAAGATGATATCTTACTTCAAAAGAAACCTCCATTGCTTAGAAGACCTTGAAAAGAAAGTAAAATATAGTTAAGGAACCACCGTCTACCTCATATTAAGGCAAGGTCTCTTACTTAGCCTGCAGCTCACCAAGTAGCCAAGGTTGACTGGTCAGTGAGCTTTTGGGGGGTTCCACTTGTCTTTGCCTCTGCAGTACATGGATGGTAATTATGCACCACTGTGTTTTAAGTATGTTTTTAAGTGAGTTCTGGGGACTGAAGTCATCTTCATATCACATACACTTTGCCAACTGAGCCAAACTTCATCCGATGATGGGCAGAGAACTGGAACCTTATCTATGCTAAGCATGTGTCCTAATACCGAGGTGCACCCCCAAATTTTGGACAATGTGACTTCCTCCTCTTGGCTATTACCACTCATGGCTTCTGTACCCTATTAATTATGTCTTTTCTGGTAGTAATGTCTTATCTTTATGGTTGCTAACCTGGGGTCTAACTACTACTTAAAGGCTTACAACATCCTGGTCCCTCAGAACTCATGCATGGTCTTGAGAGTGTTAGAACATAGTTCACTTCCCTTTACAAAGCTACAGTATTCAGATTTCCAGTCTAGCACATACATCATGCTCTCACAGTCAGACTGTTAACGCCTGTTTGGAGATAGATTTATTATTTAAAATATGAATGATGTATCTTGGGCAAAACAAAATTAGCTTCATGAAACTCACCTTTCTAGCTAGAGACTGGATGAGTTCTTTAAAGACCACCCATTTTAGAAACTGGGTCTTCAGAGAGGTGGAGAAAGAGCTCAGCCCCAAATGTGCCTGCATATGAATAGAAACCAGGTCTGAAAGGGGAAAAAGAAAGGGGTTATACATCAATGGTTTGTATGCAGGTTGTTTGCAATGGATTGGTAACTTGAGTCAGACACCATATTCCAGAGTTTCCACAATCCCTGCAATGTTCTTCAAGGGTGAGATCCAGCCAAATCCCAGTGACATTTACGGGGCCATACTTAGTGTGAAGCATTGAGGTATTTCACAGGTTTCTACAGATGGTAAGAACACGTCATAGTTCAGTTTAATAGGAGAAATGGATGTTTAAGTAGACATCAAAGAAATAGGAATTTTCTTGGATTTTTCTGATAGTTAAAAAAAGACTTCACATGGCTAAGCATTTACATTCATTAAATTCAGCATAAGAGAAACAATCTTAGTGGTGGCATGTCAGAGAGGTGGCAAGAATGTGTGTGCCCTGAGTTACTGACTTCCTTCCCAGCATTAGAAAGCCCAGTGATTGACAGGTATTTCCTGGCCTTAGTGAAAATTTGCAGAAAAATGCATGTATGATATAAAAGTATAATGGGGATTTTATTTGAGGCTAGAGAGAAACAGAGGGATATGGGAGACAGATCAAGAGTGGGCAATAGAAAAAAAAAAAGAGTGGGCAATAGATAGGATATGGTGGTGGGTATGGCCAAAGTACACAATGTAATATGAAATATAATGAACTCCATTCTTTTTTGCCTTGTGGGCAATGAATATATATACTAACAAAATAATAATGTACAAAGGAAGCCAACTCTTAAAACATATGCTCATTTTTTAGATGTCTTGAAAAGATAGCACCAATTTGAAGTGGGTGGGAAAGAATGCAATTGGTAATTATAACCTCTGCTTCTGTTCAGTAGTCTAGCCATAAAAAAACAAACAGCATTGTTAAATACAAAATGAAGATTATTCGCAGGATCCTCTGTTTCTTGTTTCTCCTTTTCTTGCTATCGTTTTCTTTTAACATAAAGTTGTGCAGTTTGGGGGAGAAGAATGCCTACTTGGGCACTCTACACCACTAGGAAACACATGCATGGCAATCACCTCTGTAGAGCTGTGTTTCATACCTAGGCTTGACCGTTGACAGCCATGCATGTTGATGGATGGGTGTTCCAAGCTTGTCCTGATGGTGGTCTCTAGAACATGCTTCCTCCTGAGGGTGAGAAGGGCTATTTAGTGCGATGAAATACTACTCTGCCACAACTTCCTCCCTCACAATTCAATCATGGAAAATCCTTCCCCAGCGCTGTCACTGGAATCATTACACTCAGAATTAAACATGGTGTAATGGAGCCGCTGACAAGACCCCGAGGTCCTATTGACGTGCCAGGTCTCACATTAATAATCAGCTTTTCTGTGTAGTGGAAAGGAAAAGACCTGCAAATTGGGGGCTGTTATTTGCCTCCCTTTGGAAGTCATGTAATCACGGCCTGTTCCTGATTCTTTTTCAAATGTTGATTTGCAGCCATGCGACTTACCAGGTCAACAGGGCTGCCCAGTCTTCTCCTCCCTTCTGCCTTCAGTACCTAACCTTCCCTTAAAACCCAAACCAAATCTGCATCACCCTAAGCCACTCGTGCCTTGCTCTCTGCCAGCTTTGCCTCCTCATCCCTTTGATTCATACTTCTGCCTCACACATCTGTTGTCCACCAGCACAGATTGGCATTGTGTCCTTTCCCTCATATTTCTTCTGGTTCTGCAGCTTTGTTCTTCCTTTCTTTATTCCCCAGTTCCTTCTAGCATCTTCCACCTGTTCCATGAAGGCTGTGAGGTGCAGAGCAACAAGAACAGTCTTCACAGTGAATGACCATGGACCACTCTTTCTTTCCCCCTCTTACTAGTCACGTGACATCCAGGCCTGACTATGGATGGACCCATGGATGCGCAGACGGGATGCAGGCATTCATAGCTGCTGTGATTTAGTGATCGCAGTGGCTGCACCTTGGTTTCTCCAAAACATGACATTTCCAAACTTTCTCTTATTTTCTAGCTCTTGAATTCGCTCTGTCCTTTCCTCTGACACTTGGAGGAAGTGATGTAAATGGCTTGTCTGAAGTTAAGCATACTAACCTATCACTTATTCTTAGCCCCTACCTTGTTCATTCATGAGTCTCTGCATGAACCACTGTGTTCACTGAAAAGAGAGACTTCTCAGATTAAGACCGAGAGTCATATTTATCTATGAATAAAAGCATAACTATTTAAGAGAGAAGCTTGGCATTGTGGCAACTTAGAGCTACAACAATACTCGCTTTTCCACTATAGCCCATAATGGTCCTCACCATGAGTTTTTGACAAGGGTTATATTCCCTCCCATGGAGTGTGTCTTGAATTCAGTCAGAAAGAAGTTGGTTTCCCTTATAATAGTTGTACCACTATTGCAGAACTGGGTACATCTTGCCTGACAGGTTTGTCCCATAGATCATAGATTTCAAAGCCCTTTGAAATGCCATACATTTCAAATCTAGACTGGAATTTGGTGGCATCAGCTTCTGGAAGCACTTTAGTAACCGAATTACAGATCACATCTACCTGAAGAGATTGCCTTTAATGTCTACACTGGGTCCAGAGATAGTGATGGTGTCTCTGGAGAGCAGCGAGACCTATGGAGAGGAAGGCGGCTTCACCACACAGTCCTTGCATGCACAGGGAAGAGGTTGCACAGGAAAATAAAGGCTGGAGGGGAACAAGGGAAGACAGACAAAAGGGACTTGGAATAAACAAACTCTTGAGGGTAGATTAATGCAGGAATTCCTTGGAAACAGAGTCAGTGCATCCCCAAGAGCACCCCCTGTTTAGACAAAATCTGCAATGCTCTGATTGTATTCTTGGCAAAGAACCATGTATGAGTCTTTATTGGATTATGATCAGCATATGTGGTACTTCTACTGAACTGTGATTGATACTCTGAAACAGAAATCCTTCTCCCTCATATAACATCTCCTATATAAACCATTGTTTTCAGTAAAACTAAGCAACCTTATAGAATTACACAGCAGTAACCTAGGCAACTACTTCCTTTTGAGTGCTTGGATATATTCCTATCTAAGGGCTCTGTTTAGATCCTGATTACTATACAGGGCAAGGATACCTGAGTTTGTGGAATTTCCTATATGGAGCCTATACAAAAACTGAAGTAAATAAACTTGGCTCTTGAAGATTTCTATCTGCTTACAACCCAAATAATTTACAAACTTACTAGATTTGTATCTCCTTACAGGTCAAGAAAAGAGAGATTTGTTCTACCTTAAAACAGCTATGAAGTTGATCTTTTCTGTAAATTATACAGTAAATTAAATTATAGGCCCAGGGGTTAAAGAACTGTGTGAGGTTAACTTTCTATTTATAGCTTAGAAAAATCAGAGGAAATTTAGTGTTGAGGTTAATGACTATGCAATAAGAATTTGACCCAAAATGGATGTAATAAGAGAAAATAGCATATGCGTTGTGATAGCTTATGCATAAACTATGGTGACCCTAGAAATATTATAAAACGACCTTCTGTTTAATCTTTAGTTAAAATAGCTGTTTAACATTTTAAGATATTTGTTATACAGGATTAATTATGCACAAAGGATTTGTACATAGACCTGGGTCTGGTTGTATAAGTCCAGGATGCTAGTTACTCATGAGACATTAAGGCAGGACAGTTTACAAGCTCAAGGCTGTTCTGAGCTATAGATCAAATTCAAGAGCATTCTAAAAGACTTAGTGAGATCAACAAACAACAACAACAAAAACCAACCAAACATATAAACAAACAGAGAATACATAAAACCCAGTGGGCTGTCACTCCGTATAAAGCATTTTAATGCCTTAGTTCATTTTGTCTTCCTGGGAACTCATTATTATAATCACTACTATCCCCACTTAGAAAAAGAGATAAAGACAAGAGAAAAAAATGTAGGTATGGAGGTTGCCAGGGTGCAAAGCAGCAGAGCTAAGACTCAAATTCACTTCCCAGGACAATGTCAGCCATGAACCGTGGCCTGGGGCACTAGTGGGCTGGCAGAGAACACTTGCATTGAAAGTACAAAAGGCTGCATATGAATAGCCTGGAAGTGTAACCCATTACAGGTGATAGCAAAACAAATAATGGATTTAGAATAAACAAAAAGTATTGGCCTCTGCTCCCTAAAAACAACATTTTACGGCAACAGTACTCCCATTTTGAAGTTCTTATGAAAAACTATTAAAACTTTTTACAGTAAAATTCTAGCTCCTGACAGTACAAGGTACTGTGTAGGTAGTGTTTCCCATTGAAATGGACATTTCTTCATCTTGTTTGCATTCATTGTCTAACCTACGACGTGACTTAAATATAGTTTGTCTCCCCCCAAACGCATGTTAAAATGTAATCTCCATTATGGGATAGTACAAGAGTCGGAACTTACTCTGAGTGTGGGAGCCATTGGGAACAGTCAGGATTGGATAGGGTTATCAAGGCCTACCCTTAAGATTAAACACTAGTGACTTCATAACAAGAGAAAAAGAGCATCCTTGTGACACCCCAACCTGTGTCAGAAGTTGCAACAAGAGGTCACTGGTGTGGCCCAAAAAGCTTCTTTTTCTTCGTTTTTTTTGGTTTTTTTTTTTCCGAGTTGGGAAATAAATTACCCAGCCTGAGCGCTATTATGTGATCAGCAATAGAAAACGGGCTGAACTATGAACCAACAAAAAAAATCTTCCCAAGAAGTGTTATCTTTGTAAATTTTTTAGTAGTGGTGGTAAATCCGAGCCCTGAAGAAATTAGAAACATCAGCTCCTATCACATCGCTTGGCAGCAGAGGTGAAATTCGTAACCACTCAAAACCTACAAGTCTAATAGCATTTTCCTCCTTCTGCCCCAAGATTAGACTTGGAACGAGAGGAGTGAGGAAGTTTTTCATCCTGTTCTTTCCTTTGCCTCATAGGTCGCTACCCTCAGGAGAATAAGGGCACCTACATCCCAGTGCCGGTAGTGACGGAGCTGCAAAGCGGAAAGTGGGGGGCCAAGGTTATCATGAATGAGGACAGGTCTGTGCGGCTTTCCGTTCAGTCTTCACCCGAATGCATCGTGGGGAAATTCCGCATGTATGTTGCCGTCTGGACTCCCTATGGCATCCTGCGTACTCAGAGAGACCCGGAAACAGACACATACATTCTCTTCAATCCTTGGTGTGAAGGTAAGGGGCAAGTACTCTCTACTTTCTCATTTTAGAAAGTTTCCACAATTCCGAAGCATCTCCTATGAAGGAGTAAAAGAGTTTTTCCAAAGAACATGTCTCTTTCTGACACTGTTAGTTACTTTTGTGTTATGAGGCCAGATACTTGACAAGAAGCGACTTGGAGGAGGAAGGGTTTCTTCTGGCTCATGGCCTGAGAACAAAGTCCACCATCACAGAGAAGGCATAGTGGCCAGTCGCAGCGCTTGCGCAGTCAGGAAGTGAGGGGAGAGGCACACTAGTGCTCAATTGGGTTGGAACCCTTTTACCACTTTACTCAGTTTTTGATCTCCCCATGGGATAATGACGCCTCATCTCGGGTGGGGCCTCCTGGCCTTAGTTAAACGTCGCCGGAAATGTCTCCTAATGATTCTAAATCCAGTCAAGTTGGATTAATAATCACCCTGACACACACTTGTTTTCTCAAGATTAAAAGTGAGAGAGATGCAAAATTTATCCTCAGTACAAGTGAACCGAACGCCTCTACACACTTGTCTCAGGAATTAATTAAAGATTTCCTAAAATTGCAGAGTGAGTTCCTTGTGGACCTGTGGTATCATCTCAGTATGTTATTTGTTCTGTAAGCAAAAAAATTGACTTATTAAACTCGACATTCAAAACTAATAGAGCCCAAGACTCTACTTAAAAAAATTCAACTCTGTAAATAGTAGAACTAGGATCGTCCTAGTTCAGGAACAGAAAGTCTTAAGTGACCCCATATAGTTGTTTATGCTCATGATAGGTCTACATTTCACAAACCACTGGCCTGCAAATACAGACACATAACCATAACTATATTTTAACTATATTTAATATTCGATTACTTAATCTCTGATGCTATTTTGAATTATTTCCATATGCTGCTGAAACATAACCTAGTTATATTAAGATTACTCGGTTGGGTTCAATGAGCTCCCTATTAAGTCAATTTAAAACCTCAAACCACACAGGATTTTCTGCCATTCCTCATTTTTCCCATTCCGGGACTTCTCTGCTGTTCTCATACAACAGTGTGAACTGGGAGGAACATCTATTGCTAGGTCTGTGGCAATGGGGCAGTTTGATATCTAAGAGCTGAAGGCAGGGGACTGCTTCTATCAGACTATTGGAGTTGGACTTATCACTCCAAACATCTTCCAAACATCAATCTGTGTTATTTTTATTTTGTATAACTCTCTGTTTGAGAGCATTGCTTTGAATCTGGATTTTCTGGTATAAATATAAACAAAAATGCAGCAACAATGTTTTCCACTTCTATTAAATACATAGCCAGAGCTCCTTTGGCTTAATTCTTCCAATGATCTTGGCCCATGGAACCAAGCTGATCCTGCACCCCCACCCATCAATTCTCATTGTTACCTTCACAAGACCTTATCTACACATACAAGACCCATGTTCAGGGTGGATGAGAGCAAGATATGCCATCTGGGCCATGTGTAGCTCAAAGATGGAATCCCGTTTATAAATCGTCTCATCAATTACATCTAGGTAATAGCATACCTGGGCATGGCGTGCTCTTTCAGAGATGGTGATCAGAGGTGCTAATCGAAGGGCTGGAAGTGAAGTGGAAAGGGTAGCAGAAATGATCCGCAAGTGTGTGAATCTGGAGAGGAGAATCAGAGTACATTTGAGGATTATATAGGCCAAGAGAAGACACATTGTCAAGGGAGGAAAGAAAGTATGGCATAGTATGATATAGTATATATAGTATAATATAATGTAGTATAATATAATATAGTATAATGTATTGTAGTATAATACAGTATAGTATAATATAGTATAGTATAGTATAATGTAGTATAATATAGTATACTATAATATAGTATAGTATAGTGTAGTATAATATAGTATAGTATAGTGTAGTATAATATAGTACAGTATAGTGTAGTATAGTATAGTCAGGATTTAAGAGTCCAGCAGAGAAACTGATAAAAATAAATGAAACTTTAGAAATATGTAGGAGGGCTAAGAAACTCATATTTTAAAGTCCACATTTATAAAATTAATCAGGAGGGTTGTAACTGCAAAAAAGACAGCCATGAACATTATGTAACTACCCAAGATGTTTGAGCAATGACACGATTTACCCAAAGCTTAATTTGTTCACAGCTTTATGGACTGTGTCATCCATGAAATATGTGGTCACTCCCCTTGAAAAAAAATATTCTAGTGGCTTTGCCTGACAGTGATTTTCCAGAAGAGTCATCCAGGAGCTAGACACCTTGTGATTTTTAACTGCCTCACTACTCTCTTGGTCTGCTCTTATATACATGATAAAGAGCTTCTAGGTACGTTCCATTCAGAGTGTCGATTAGTGACGATGTGTCCTGTTCCCTAAATCCCAAAGATCTTCATGGGATTCCTGAAGCCATAGTTGAGAAACACTGGCTCTGGAGGCAAATCAGCCTGGCCAGGATTGGGGAGAGAGGTGAAGAGTCTGAGAGAGGTGGCCCGAGAGAGGAGATCCTAGGAGGATTTCAGGGATTGGTGATCATGGCACTTGCAGGCCTGTAGATGCTGAAGTGTTAACGGGGACTCACTGAGACCCTGGGGAGTGGGTCACGAAATGAATGGACCTTGGTGCAAGTGGGAACAAATAACCAAGAAGATAAAACTGTGGAGGCAGAGTCAGGTGGGGCAAGGTGCTGGCAATAGGGCACTCTCAGTGTGGCAGGGAGGTGACTAATGTGACAGGCCACACTGGGTTGAAAAATTGCCCAGCACACACAATGTTTGAGAGAAAATATTCAGCTGTGCTCCTGGGGGCACTTTGGGCTGCTTCACATTCATAGGCAATTTATCCTACTTAATCACCAAATCATTAATAGGGATCGATAGCCAGGGTAGCCTGGTAGGGCCAGGGTGGATGCAAGGAGAATTCCTGCATAGCGCTCTAAGTTAATGTTGCTAACAGAGCTTCAAGTTGGTTCTAAGAGGAGCTCTTCCCTGAAGTGTTGGATTCAGAACTGTTCCCATAAAAGCAGTAGCAGTGAATTGGGCACTTATTGTGAATTTATCTTGTCTGACCACTGAAGAACTCTGAATTTTCAAATGCATCTCACTATTTAAATGTCAAATGTCCATTTTAATGCTGTGACATTACTGTCGGTGAGTGAGTTCTGAAAGATTTAGATTGCTAGTGATTTTGTCTAGCATCCTGAGTCAGTAGTTAGTGTTCATTTGGGCCATATTAGTATTTGTGTGTTGACTAAACATTTCAGAGGGTTCTCCCCTCTTGACGACTTGCCCCATACCTGATTTTCCCTTATTTAATTTAACCTCACATTCCCAGAATCCCATAGAGTGGATGCATGGTTAATGCTTCATGAATGTTTATAGCATTTGTTTAATAACTCCAAGTAAACAGATGTAGGCTCACCAAACTCTTATCACCACCACAGATCAGACATAAATGTAATCTCAGACCTTACCATATTGTAAAGAGAAAAAGAAAAACACGTGGGGGGCTTGAGCTGCATGTCTGAATAATACATATGTAGATTCTTCTATCAATATCCAATACCAACTTAGCTTCTAGGATTCTTGCCTTATTCATGTCGGGAAAGTTTTACATTTCCTTTAAAGCAAGTAAATTGAATTAATTTAAAGAAAGTAATGCTTGCCACTTACTGTATGTTTTGATAGAAATTAATAAATATGGCCAGTCTGTATTTTATTATTAAAATCTGCCTTTCAACTGCTTGCTTAGTAATTGCACTTGGTCATTAGGACCCTTTGGTGCAGAACAGACTGGGATTCTCAGAGGAACATGACGAACAGCCTTCAAGAATACAGGCTAGAGCCATTTGTCCATCAATCAACAGATGTAGATAGTATGTTTTTCCCATGGCCATGGCAACACAATAACCTATGCTTATTATAACAACAATATTGCTTATTAATTAGCAGATATTAAGGTCTCTGTGGTTAATTCAGCACTAGGGACAGGCACTAAGAATGACAGAACTTTGCCCTCATAGAGGTACTAACAGGATTTTACAAGTGAGGTGTCCCCACACCCGC